>NW_004797959.1:162820-179060 GCF_000002075.1 Aplysia californica
GGAGGTTGGGTGGGAAGGAGGCCCCCCAGGAGGAGGAGGAGGAGGAGGAGGAGGAGGGGAAAGAAGTGGGGGTGAGGTGGATGAGGTAGAAGATGCTGTGGATAAGGAAGAGGAGGAGGAGGGGGAAGAGGGGGAGGGAAGGGGTGGTAGGCTTGGGGTGGTGGAGTAGGAGGAGGTGGGGTAAGAGGAGGAGGAAGAAAAAGAGATAGGTGGATGGATGGATGGATGAATTGGTGGATGGATGGATGGATGGATGGATGGATGGATCTATGGATGGATTGATGGATAGATGGATGGATGGATGGATGGATGGATGGATGGATGGATGGATGGATGGATGGATGGATGGATGGACAGATAATACTGAAGATGAATATTCTCCACCTCTTTTTCTTTCCTTTGCGAAAGAAATCCCGTTCGAAAACAGCGTAGAACAAGTGGCGTCCAAAAGAAACTCGAAAGTGTATTCAACCAACGGTCGTGTTATAGCCTTGTACTACCCGCTCATGCAGCATACCAATTTAAGGCTGAATAAATTCTGCATCATCTGACACATTTATATTTCATCTATACTTAGAGACGCCCGAGATATGGTCACTCAGAATTGACCGTAAAAAAAGTCAGCCTTGGCAAATTGTGCGCAATCAGAGAAACGCAAAATTGCATTCGCACATTATATTGAATTGCATCAACATTGGTGGAATGGACTTGCATTGAATATCAAATGAAAAGAGAATATAATTGTTTCTACAAAGAACAGCTTATTCTGATGATATTTTCAAACAGATTGGAGAACAGAGCTTTACAAATACCACACAAAACATGGACTTAACATAACACGTGCTCATAAGTATTAATTCTGATTTTGTTCAGGAACCAATGGTTTCGTGTCGATCACGGGACCTTTTTTGCACATGGATTGTGTTGATTAGATTTGGTACATACTCTTCTGTCAGTGAGGAAAAGAGGCCAAGAAAATGCCATGGTTTTGGGTGGTCTGGGGTGGAATGAACAACGCCCTCATGAGAATCACCGGATAGCTTGGTTTATTTAGTGTACTTCAACGCACGAGTGCTGGAACGTCATGTTTTACTCTTATTTACGTCATGGTGTCACTCAAGTGACATCGCCATGCTTAGCAAAGAACCTTTTCAGAGGGCCAGTGCCACTAGATAGTTCTTGAACTTAACATTAAATGTGCTCATTGTTATTTCGCTTAGGAGAAAATGACATAGACACAAAACTAATTTCTCCTAAGCGAAATAACAATGAGCACATTTAATGTTAAGTTCAAGTTTTGTATGGCATTTGTGATTGCTTTATTTTACCGGTTTTTAAAAAACTGGGGTGACAAATTAACAAAATAGAATATTGTTTATTGCAATAAAAAAAATTTCATTCATCTGATAGCATGTCCATTCTATCAATATTAATGCTCCTCAATACATGCGCGAAGACAATTTTACGTTTTTTATATATTTCGCCCAATTTTACCAAGTCTGATTTTTAAAGGTCAGTTTTGGGTGACCATATCTCGGGCGCCTCTAAACATAGATGAAATATTAATGTGTAAGATGATGCATAATTTATTTAGCTTTAAACTGGTATGCTGCATGAGTAGGTAATGTGAGGCTTTTACACGATGATTTGATGATAACATTTTCAAGTTTCTTTTGGACACCATTGTATAATATGATGTGACTGTGTCGATTGATTGTAATATTGTTGTATTTCAGGTTGTCTGACAATGCGACAAGGTGTATTTGCCTGCTTCCTACTGCTTTGGCAACAAGGTCGGAATCTTTTTAGACTTCTGATATTGTGGTGCACAATGATAATAATATATAATATGTAGTCAAAGATATCTTTGCAATACAAAATCTTTTTATTAAGAGGTAGAGTACCCAAAAATGAACGCCTTTATGTTCTAGAAATCTCCCTCGCTCTCTCTCTCTCTCTCTCCCTGTCTGTCTGTCTGTCTGTCTGTCTGTCTGTCTGTCTGTCTGTCTGTCTGTCTGTCTGTCTGTCTGTCTGTCTGTCTGTCTGTCTCTCTTTCTCTCTCTCTCTCTCTCTCTCTCTCTCTCTCTCTCTCTCTCTCTCTCTCTCTCTCTCTCTCTCTCTCCCTCTCTCTCTCTCTCTCTGTATGTGTGTGTGCATGTGTGTCCATTGGAAACTTAATATTGACTTACAGTACAGTCGAAACTCTCGTTGTCGTCTTAGACAGTTTCATTATAACGTGAAACGTTTTCAAGGGAGGAAATTGGAAGGGGCGTTTGTACGGGTCTTATACAGATAGCCTTAAAGCAGGTTCGACTGTGTTTTGCACGTTCGGGGTTTCTTGTCTCTGTTGGGGCATATCTGGGTATTTGTTAAGTCAATTTTGAAAGACGCAACAACAGCAATACCAGCACCATCAGCACCACCATCAACAACAACAACAACATCAGCATCACCTCACAACCACCACCACCAAGCGTAGCTGCCTGAAAAAAACACCCAAACAGAAACGAAAGAGCCAACATTAACAACAACAGCAGCGGTGTCCCTGGCGAAGAGCACGCTCTTCGGGGCTCCAAACATTTCGAACGGATAGGCTACCACACACACACACACACACACACACACACACATACACACACACACACACACACACACACACACACATACACACACACATACACACACACACACAACAACAACAACAACAACAACAACAACAACAGTAGCAGCAGCAAAAATAACAACATCAACAACAATAGCAATGGCAACTACAACAACAGTATTAACTATCAGAACGAGCTCCACCACCTTAAAAAGTGTCACGATATGACCACAACTAAAACAGCAACAACAACGTTAACAACAACAGTAACAACAATAACTGTAACAGCTAGAAAAAATAAACAAACAAACAACATCAGCAGCAACAATAAATGAAGTTAAAAGGACAATAACGTCTTAAGCAGTAGCAACAACAACAAATGCCCGGCCCCACTAAAGTTTTAGTTACTTTTGAATGGATTCTACCTTTTTCAGTAGTCCTACTATAGCTCGTTCAACTCTAACACGTCTTGGTTTTTTTTCCAGATAACTTTTGACTGCCTGCACCGATTTTAATTACACTTTTACTTGCAATCTAGAACCAATTTGTCTTAATCACAAATAATTAATTTTTTATTGTTCTGGCCCGAGTATTAAAAAGTTTTTTCTTCTTTTTTCTTTGTTAAAAATGATTGATAGAGTCAAACAATAATTTGTAATGACTTACAGCGTGACTCGTATGATGTCGTTATACTTAGTATTTTTAAACTACAAATGAAAGCTGATATTTTTCTTTGCTTTCTCTTCCTACATGGCTCCTTGCTTGCGCGCATTAATTTTCTGAGTTTGTAAATTCCCAGTTGTCATGTGTTGAAAAGGGAATTTTGCGGGTTTGAACCAAAGAAAGTAGATTGAAAGCTATGTTGAACCATAGTCCAAAATTGAACAGGTAATATGTTACAATATTTTCAACCCCAGATGGATGAGCAGGAAAAACCCCCCCACCTCTGGCAGAGAAATGTGCCTCTTCGCACCAACACACGACATTGAAAAAAATATTGCTTGAAAATAAAGATAAATCTGGATTGTCATAATACATGTAGGCCTATACATTTTGGTGTATTGAAAATCTCAAGGCTCCAGATAACTGGAACAAAAAAGTTGTTCACATAAAACTATGATGATGTTTTTGAGTTGGACGAGTTATAGGCCTATTCGTTACCATGTTCCCTTGCTAGGGGAAAACAACAAAAATCTTCAACGCTTGACGATTCCATTATCTTCTAGAAAGTTACGACTCATCATCATCCAGTGCCAGATCTGCAACAGACACTGGCGATCATGGTTCTATATTCATTCCTTTGCTCGGATGCTCTAAAAAAAAAAAGCCACGTTTCCATGATCTTTCCCTGTTACCCATTTGTTTAGGTTTCCTAAGTATGTTGATCTGGGCCTTCGACTGCCTCGCTTGCCCTCCATTTTGCCAGTGAGAGCTAGATGTTCAAGACCCTTATGTCTATTCAGGTGTCCCAAAAACAAGTTAAGACTACCGGAGTATATTTATGATTTATCTTTTCTGTTCTCTTGCAGTCCTCTGTGAACGACTTGACCTGAATGCAACTTATGGAGAAAAGGGTAAGATTGCTATCTATCAATCTATCTATCCATCTATCTATCTATCCATCTATCTATCTATCTATCTATCTATCTATCTATCTATCTATCTATCTATCTATCTATCTATCTATCTATCTATCTATCTATCTATCTATCTATCTATCTGTCTGTCTGTCTGTCTGTCTGTCTGTCTGTCTGTCTGTCTGTCTGTCTGTCTGTCTGTCTGTCTGTCTGTCTGTCTGTCTGCAATGAAATACTTCTAAGTACGTGCGATTCGATCCACATGGTCTTAATATTATTCTTTCCTTTTTTTAAATGCAATAACACTGATTTCTTGCAAAATTGCAACTTGGCATTTTAATTCTTTCTACAATAAAATGCTGTTATTTATATATGTAAGATTTGACCCATACAACCTATATTAAAACAAACAAACAAACAAACAAACAAACAAACAAACAAACAAAAACAGGTAAAGAATATTGTTTTTTTTAATGCATTTACACCATTGTGTTTTAATTCTTACATTAGGATACATGTATCTTCTGTATGCAATAAGATTTGTTCTTATGCATTTGCAAAACGGATACAACTGGCTGTAATCGTAGTGATGCATGGAGCCCTGCCACAGGACGGGGGTTGGGGTGGGATGGAGGTGGGGGATACTTTATGTCTACCTGTATGTCAAAGCCACCAATAGTGGGACAGCGGGTGATTGGCAGGTGCTCTAGTATGGGGCTGTTCAAATATAATCTTACAACTTTTCGGGGACTTTTTGACCCCCCCCCCCCCCTTACACTTTTCTTTCTTTTGCCCCCCCCCCCCGTTATATTACATTGTTCGCTTATAATACTAATAATATATGACTTTTTGCATGGATACGTGTTCCAATCATTGTTCCACGCGCTTTACAATATATTCATGAAGAACATGCATATGTGTTCCGCGCAATTTACCGACCAGCGCAGCGCCGCCCGTTTTACCGATCATATAATTGCAAGGCAATCTTAAGATTGCGTTGCACATTTAACGATTGCAAAATTCACTTCCATCTTTATTCTTTTACTCACATCAAGAAACATTCACGTATATTTTCTAAAGTGCAAAAATATGAAAATTAAAATTAAAATTAGATATGAAATGGAAGAGCTCGCAAGAATGATACAATTATATGATCGTTAAAACGCGCAGTGCAATCTTAAAAATGCCCCACAATCTTAAGATTGCCACACAATTATACGATCGTTAAAACGTGCATCGCAATCTTAAGATCGGTAAATTGCGCGGAACACATAAACGTATGCACATACTATAATATGCAGTTCTGCATTTACTAAAAAAAATAACAAAGTAGATCATTTAAGCAAAATATTGCATGCACTCTTTCTTACTAATAAGGAAAAACATTGAGACTCATGTCAATTTCTAAAGCGCCTTAATTAAAAATAAAACAAATTACAGTGGAATTCGGGACCGAAAAAAGTGTCGACTTTGAGCAAGATGGACTATATCCACTGTACTACATGGACAGTGTACTCGCCAATTGAAGATGACAGCTACAAATACAAAATTACAAAGTACCTGGAAACAAGATATTAGCTCAATTTCAGTGAGTATAATTCAGAAGTTGTAACCAAAACAAGAGATAATGAGTGAACAAAGTAATTGGAGGTGTGTACACCACTCGCCCAGGATCTAAATATCTCTTCTTAAATGAATTCATCTTGGGATCTAGCTAAAAATGTTGACTTTACGCAAGGTTAACACTCAAGCTGTTGACTGTACATGGTGTATCAGAAACACAAATACTTAAACAAAGAAGGTAAGAAACGGGACCACGTGAGGTGTTTGACTGTAAGCAAGAGTTGACTTTATCAGAATTCCACTGTATCTGTCATTACTATTACTGATCATTATGCTTAAAACAAAAAGTGAAATTAGTTTTTATCAACAAAGGCAGTGTTCATCATTATGTCAAAAATATTTTTTAAAACAGGGGCGTCTGCTGAGCTGTCTTCCAAATATGGCTCTTGTTCCTCCTCTTCTTCCTCCACCTCCAGTTTTTCCTGTGTAAAGCCCTGTGTCTTTTCAATGCTGCAATACTTGGAAAATATTTTCCCCATTCCCTATGGCCTGTGCACACCATGCAGCCTTTATTGACCAAGGCCACCCTTTTTTCCTTGTTTTTTCACCTCACAAAAGTGTAATATTACATTGGTTCAAGACCCCCCCCCCCTTTCTTACATTTTTCTTACAGGAGCCAAAGACCCCCCTCCCCTTTCCAGGTGTAAGATTATATTTGAACAGTCCCTTTGGTTTCTTCTTTCTTTCCTATCAAACATCTATCGTCCCTATCTAAGACTCCTTTTTTTTGCATATTAGTACACTGTACATGTTTCTTATCATCATCATCATCATCCGGTGCCTTGCCGACTGGCGTGGGCCTTCATGGACCTCCACTTCACCCTGTCCTGTGCTGCAGCAATGGTGTCTGTTGTTCTTGCTGCTCCCAGCCATGTTGTCATCTTGTCCAGTATCTTTTCTCTCTGTCTGCCTCTGCTTCTCTTTCCATCAAACTTTCCTGTTTTTACAATATTCTCTAATGCTTCTTTCCACATTGTGTGTCCGAAGAAATTTGCCTGTCGTTATCTTATATCCGTGATAAGTTGTTTTCTATAATTTGCTTCAACCAGGACTTCTTCATTTGTTTTTCTAGCTGTCCATGGGATACGTAGCATGCATGTTATGAACCACAACTCTGTTGCTACAATTGTTATTCCAGCTGTTTATTGATTGTCCACGCTTCGCACCCGTATAATAGGATTAGCTCGATGTAACTTTTCAGTACTCTTTTTCTTGTTTCCAGTGACAGATTGATGTTTGTTAGTATCTGTTTCATCTTGTGGAAGGTTGCTTTTGCTTGGCAAATGCGGCTTTTAATTTCGGTGTGACATCTACCATCTGATGATATAATGGTCCTCAAATATTTAAAATGTTGTACTTGCTTGAGGGTGGTATCATTGATTTTGATATTGCATGTTGGGGTTGGAGTTTTTCTGCTTATCACCATCGTTTCGGTTTTCTTGATGTTTAGGCTTAAGCCCATGTTGTCACTTTCTTGAACGATGACATTTAATAGATTCTGCAGGTGTTCTTCATCATCTGCTATTAGGACTGTGTCATCTGCATATCTTAGATTGTTTATATAATGTCCCCCTATCGAGATACCAGGCATTTCTTCTATGTGTCCCATGATATTTTCACTATACAGGGAGAACAAGTCTGGAGAAAGTACACATCCTTGTCTGACTCCTCTTTTAATCTGTATGTATTCGCTGATGTTGTTTTCTATTCTCATTGCAACAGTTTGATCCCAGAACATGTTCTTGATAATCCTTAAGTCTTTCCCGTCGATATTAAGAACTTCCAGCATGTCGATGATCTTGTCGTGCCTAACTTTTTCGAATGCCTTGGTGTAGTCTATAAAACATAAATTATGAAGATCTTTCTGAACTTCTAGGGCACGTTCTATTGTTGTTCTGATGACATATTGCATTTACAGTGCCTTTGCCTTCAATAAATCAACACTGTTCTTGGGCTATTTCTGGAAGAATTTTATTTCGTATTCTCATCCTAATTAATCTGAGTAATATTTTTGTTATGTGGCTCATGAGGCTGATGGTACGATGCGTTTCACATTCGTTTGCATTAAGTTTCTTTGGTAAAGCTATGAAGATAGATTTTGACAAGTCTGATGGAATATGTCCAGTGGCATACATGTTGTTAAGAAGTTTTGTCAGCGTGGTGATTCCAAAGTCTTCTAAAGCTTTAATCATCTCTGTGGTAATGTTGTCCGGTCCTGCAGTTTTCCCATTATTCATCTTTCGTAGTGCCTTGATAACCTCTTCTTTCATGATTGGTGGTCCCTCGTTGTTATTTTCCACTCTTCTTTGTTCATCTCTTTTGTCATTGTACAGGTCACCGATATATTCTGTCCAACGTTCTAGTATCTTGTCTTTGTCCATGATGATATTCCCATCCTTTGATATGAGGCATCCTGTTGATCCACGTGTTCTTGTATGGGAAACCTCTTTAATTTTTCTGTACAGATCTTTTGAGTTCGCATTGGAAAGATTTTCCATTTCCTCACATTCTTCTTTTAACCAGGTCTCTTTTGCTAGATTACATTTATGTCTGATTTCTTTATGAAGATTCACATATCTTCCCACATTGTTTTTATTTGTTCTTCGCTCCTCCAAAAGATTAAAAATTTCTTCAGTCATCCATTTCTTCTTTGCTTTTGTTGTCCTTTCTGGTATGTCGTCTTTTGCAGCCTCATTTATAGATGTTTTAAGCTGTTCCCATTGTTTTTCTATGTCTTGTATTTCTTCTAAGGGCCCGAATTTGTTCTGTACAGTTATTCTGAATTTATCTTGCATTTCTTTGTTTGACTGTGGTAATGCCATGTTTAGTGTCGTATTCTTGTTCTTGCTCATGTGTGTTTTTTTTCAACCTGATTCTAAATTTTCCCACTACGGGTACATGGTCACTGTAACAGTCTGCACCTGGCCGCGTTTTGACATTTAGCATCCCGTTTTTGTATCTTTTCTTGATCATGATATAGTCGATCTGGTTGCAAGCGCTGTCTCCAGGACTTTTCCAGGTCCATAATCTTCTTGGTGGTTGTTCATACCAAGTGTTTCCAATAATCATGTCATTCAGGATGGCCCATTCTATCAGTTTTTCTCCTCTTTCATTTCTGATTCCCAGTCCATAGGGACCCACTATGTCTTCATGTCGTGTTGCTCCCACTTTTGCATTAAAATCACCCATGACTATGACAATATCTTGTGATTTGCAATGTGTCTTTGCTTGGTTTATTTCATCATAAAATTTCTCTATTTCTTCTTCTGTGCCTTCTGAGGTTGGAGCATACTCTTGGATGATGGTTGTATCGAAGGGTGATCTTTTCAGTCTCATCAACATAACCTGTCTGATATTGTCAGGTACCCCTTAAGGGTCTTCGATGTTGGCATGTCTATGATGACCGCTACTCCTCTTTCATGTTTGTCGCCTCCTGGGTAAATGATGTTATAGCTGTCGGACAATATTCTGCCAGCTCCTGTCCATCGTACTTCACATAAACCCATGCTGTTAACATTCATTCTCTTCATTTCTTTCTTGATGTTGTCCAATTTTCCTTTCTCTAGCATTGTTCTCTCATTCCAGGTTGCTATATTTCTTGTTGATTTTTCCTTTTGTGAGCAGTATCTTGATGACGATCTGGTGTCACCTGCTGTGCATGACTGACCCTACCGGACGAGGCAGTTCTTTCAGAACTCCCCTTTACGTCGTTATCTTTATTTATTGAAGTGATATGATCCATAATGTTCTAGGAAAAGAATACAGCAGTGGTTTCCCCTTGCCCTCTGCTGGATTTTTGTACGGTTTACTCTGCTAGCCTTTGTCCAAAGTGACTAACCCACAAGGTTGTGGGGGCAGGTGGCAGGTTTCGGCGCCTCCCTCTCGCCTGACAGTCTCTTTACTGAGCACATGCGGTATTTTATAGAGATAGGGTTGCCACCACCCTGTTCCACCTCGTTCTCCAAGACTGTCGCCAGTTGGTCCGCGACTGCTTATTGGTTATTCGCAGCTACCCTACATAATGTAGGCCGTTCTACTATCCGCCACCTGAGGACGCGGTGGGTCGGGGATGGTCGCCCCAGCTTTACCCACATGTTTTTTATACTTTTACTTTTACCTTTTCTGTCCTCTTATACTGCAAGGTTTCGAGGGGAAATGTAATCGTCTGATTCTCTACTAACGCCTCTAATATTCGGCACACATATGACCTTTCTGTGTTGCCAGTACCGTAAAACTCTAATTAAAGCTGAAAACAGTGAGATATTGCCTTGTATCTTAGGTCTACCTACTTTCTTCCACAGCTAACCCACTCGTTCTCAATAGTCCCTACCGTTATGTGGTGAAGACGGAGACACAGCCACCGGACGACACTCTCTTAGATGACGTCATATCTCCGCAACCGGAATTCGAGAACTCCCCACAGCAGGAGAAAGGCTCATTGACTGACTTCTATTCGAACAACGCTTTGGATGCCTCACTCGGAGGGAATGTGGCCAGTTTGTATTCTCAAGACTCTACAAAAAACCAGTGGCAGTCTCCGTTTAGTAGAGTGTACCCGGTGGCAGTAGATTCGAGTTTTAAACGTCTGGTTGAAGCAGCAGCAGTTAGTAGTAAGTCTTCAGCTCTTGGAGGATGTAATGGATGCAAATGGCCAGCTTTTTCAGTGGCGTCGGTAGTCTAGTGGTTAGGTTACGGACTCTTAGTTGTGAAATTGCGGGATCGGTGGTTCTAGCCTCAGGCCTGACGTTGTGTCCGTATGAAAGGCACTTAACACGAATTTTCTTCACTTCATCCAGGTGGGAATGGGTGCTCGGCCATAGACAACAGAATATATTGTTAGTATGTTAGTGTATTAGGGCCCCTAAAATGGCAGCTTGCACAGAATGCTTACCAGGAAGTTGAGACTGTGCTATCAAGTGTGTGGTCGTAATAATATAGATTATAAAACACCTCGAACTTCCTGTTGAGCGGGAATTTGAGCAGTACAAGTGCTATTATTATTGCTATTGTTATTATTATTATTATCATTATTATTATTACTATAAATTTGATAATAATTATTATAATTATCCTTGTTATTGTCATTGACCTTGACATTGTCATTGTCATTATCATTATTATTATTATTATTATTATTATTTTAAATTTAAAAAAATTTTAAATACGTTTTTACCATCAGGTCCAAGGATAGAGGCGTTATCCTACAGCAGGTATGCTCCAGAAGAGGAGGACTTCACTAGTATTCTCAGCGCCTTGCCAATTCATGAGGTCAAGTCAATTCAAGCTTACTCAACAATTGAGAACCCAGATCCCGAGAACGTCATCAATGTTGGACCAAAGACTTGGAGCCCGTCGAAAAAAGAGGCTGCAAAATGTAAAAACTTTACATATATTACATTTAGTGAGGTACCAAGGGGTTTTTATGGGCATTCTAATTCTGAGAATATTCAGAAGGTGGGAGTTAGTTCTACGGGTGAAAGAGCAGACGCGGACTCTGAATCTGGGCCTGTCCAAAACCCTCATGGAGAATTACTTTGCTCTGAATCTCACGGGTTCAGAACTCAGAAGACAAACCAAAGGAGCCAAACAAGGGTCGAAGAAAACGGAAACCTCTCTGAGAAATATCTTCGTACTTTTGTCGACAACTACTCGAAACATGACGACGATGACAACAGCAAAGACGACAAGGATAAAGACGACAATGATGTCCTCTTTTTTCTTTTCACTGTTGATGAAAATGGTCACATTTCTATAAAGGATTCTGATGAACGTGGTAGCGAAATGTCTAAGAGTCTGTAATCGGGAACAGATGGTGCCGAGGATGGCAAGCTGCATGGTGATGGTGGCCCTGATGGCGGTGTGAGAAAATTGGTGCAAAACAATTTTGCACAATTTGAAGATCTTGCTGAAAATTCTGCCGAGAAAGGTGACCGTGATGACGCAGATGTTATCACAAGTTACAGTGGTCCCGAAAAAGTTAAGGATCCGAAAAGCGTTTAGGATAGACATATCTCTCAATCCAAAGAAAGTATCAAGGCGGTGGAAGTTAGTAATAAAACACAGAACACAAGCTTTGAAGAAGAAACAAATGAAGAGGGTTTCGGTTCGGGCAATGGTCATGAAGATAATAGCAGTCACATCAACAGAGGAAGAGGGCTGAATCAAGGGAGACCCGTGGACAAGAAAAATCCTGTAGTCCCCCCCCCCCCAAAAAAAAATGATGCCACTGAATCACCTCTTTCCAAATGTCTGGAATAATTTCATCTACATCAAGGATAACCAATTCTTCAACCAGAGGGGATTATACAACCACCTAGGTTCAGGAGTGTATTTTAATTCTTACATTAGGATATATGTATCTTCTGCTTGCGATAAGATTTGTTACTACGCATTTGCAAAACGAATACAACTGGTTGTAATCGTAGTGATTCATGAATCCATGCCACAGGACGGGGGTTGGGGTGGGATGGAGGTGGGGGATACTTTATTTCTATCTCTATGTCCAAGCCACAAACAGTGGGACAGTGGGTGATTGGAATGTGCTCTAGCATGATTTCTTTCTTTTTCCCTGCCAAACATCGATCGTCCTTATCTCGAATCCCTTTTTTGCATATCAGTACACTGTACATGTTTCTTATACTTTTACTTTTACCTTTTCTGTCCTCTTATACTGCAAGGTTTCGAGGGGAAATGTAATCGTCTGATTCTCTACTAACGCCTCTAATATTCGGCACATATATGACCTTTCTGTGTTGCCAATGCCGTAAAACTCTAATTAAAGCTGAGAACAGTGAGGCATTGCCTTGTATCTTAGGTTACCTACTTTCTTCCACAGCTAACCAACTCGTTCTCAATAGTCCCTACCGTTATGTGGTGAAGACGGAGACACAGCCACCGGACGACACTCTCTTAGATGACGTCATATCTCCGCAACCGGAAGGCGAGAACTCCCCACAGCAAGAGGAAGGCTCATTGACTGATGTCTATGCGAACAGCGCTTTGGATGCCTTACTCGGAGCGGATGTGGCCAGTTTGTATTCTCAGGACTCTACAAAAAACCAGTGGCAGTCTCCGTTTAGTAGAGTGGACCCAGTGGCAGTAGATTCGAGTTTTAAAGGTCTGGTTGAAGCAGCAGCAGTTAGTGGTAAGTCTTCAACTTGTGGAGGATGTAATGGAAGCAAATGGCCAATTAGTAAACCAAAGGCCATGTAGTGGAATATTTCAAACTGTCATACACAACAAACCCCACAGCAGGATTGTAAAGAAATATTTCAGTCTCCATGTTGATGCTTGCCATTTTAAGTGTCATCGGTGGTCTAGTGGTTAGGTTACGGACTCTTAGTTGTGAAATTGCGGGTTCGGTGGTTCAAGCCTCAGGCCTGACGTTGTGTCCGTGGGAAAGGCACTTTACACGAATTTTCCTCGCTTCATCCAGGTGGGAATGGGTACTCGGCCATAGACAGTAGAATATATTGTTAGTATGTTAGTGTATTAGGGCCCCTAAAATGGCAGCTTGCACAGAATGCTTACCAGGAAGTTGAGACTGTGCTATCAAGTGTGTGGTGGTAATAATATAGATTATAAAACGCCTAGAACTTCCCTTTGAGCGGGAATTTGAGCCGTACAAATGCTATTATTATTGCTATTGTTATTATTATTACTTTCATTATCTTTATTATTATTTTTACTATAATAGTATTAATAATAATAATAATAATAATAATAATTATTATTATCCTTGTTATTGTCATTGCCATTATTATTGTTATTATTATTATTATTATTATTATTATTATTATTACTATTTTTTATTATACGTCTTTACCATCAGGTCCAAGGCTAGAGGCGTCATCCTACAGCAGGTATGCATCAGAAGAGGAGGGGGACAGTGACCTCACCAGTATTCTCAGCGCCTTGCCAGTTCATGAGGTCAAGTCAATTCAAGCTTACTCAACAATGGAGAACCCAGATCCTGAGAACGTCATCAAGGTCGGACCAAAGACTTGGAGCCCGTTGAAAAAAGAGGCTGAAGAAAGTATAAACTCTACATATCTTACTAAGTTACTAAGGGGTTTTTATGGGACTTCTAATTCTGAGAATATTCAGAAGGTGGGAGTTACATCTAGGTGTGAAAGAGCAGACGCGGACTCTGAATCTGGGCCTGTCCTAAGCCCGGATGGATTATTACTTTACTCTGAACCTCACGGGGTTCGAAATGAAGAAGACAAAGCAAAGGAGCCAACAAGGGTCGAAGAAAACGGAAACCTCTCTGAGAAATATCTTCGTACTTTTGTCGAAAACTACTCGAAACATGACGAAGATGACAACAGCAAAGACGACGAGGATAAAGACGACAATGATGTCCTCTTTTTTCCTTTCCTTGTTGATGAAAATGGTCACATTTCTATAAAGGATTCTGATAAACGTGGTAGCGAAATGTCGTCTAAGAGTCTGTACTCGCGAACAGATGGTGCCGAGGATGGCAAGCTGCATGGTGATGATGGCGCTGACGGGGAAGATGTTGCCGAAAATTCTGCTGAGAAAGGTGACCGTGATGACAAAGATGTTATCACCAGTTACAGTGGTCCTGAAAAGGTTAAGGACCAGAAAAGCGTTGATGATAAAAATATCTTTCAATCCAAAGAAAGCATCAAGACGGTGAATGTTAGTAATAAAACACAGAACACAAGCTTTGAAGAAGAAACAAATGAAGAGGGTTTCAGCTCCAGCAATGGTCATGAAGATGATAGCAGTCACATCAACAGAGGAAGAGGGCTGAATCAAGGGAGTCCCGTGGACAAGAAAAATCTTGTAGTCCCCCCCAAAATGATGCCACTGAATCACCTCTTTCCAAATGTCTGGAATAATTTCATCTACATCAAGGATAACCAATTCCTCAACCAGAGGGGATTATACAACCATCTAGGTTCAGGAGTACTGCAGCAACCTGGAAGATATAGATCTATGCTCTTAGGAGGTCCCCAACAACCTGACTTCTATCCACAATTCCCACCCGCTTCAGAAAAGTATAAACCTAGATCTCTCCCAGGAAGAAGTTTTTCTAAACAGAAGCATTCAATCCCTAAAGACTACCCCAAAAATAAACGAATTCTTGAGGAACACAAATCCTATGACACACAGCCAGTCAAAGACACAGACCCCGGCATGCAGCAAGACGAACCGATCCCTTCTTTCCGCGCTTGGCAAGGAGAAACTCCTCATCTTCCTCCTGCTAGTTCGTTGACAGAGAGACATCCCTTTTCTCAGCGGCGTCGTTACCATGGTTACGACCCCGTGTCTCTGGCGGATGCACCTTACAAGCCCGAAAATCCCCTCAATCCCAGTTCACGCTCAGTAGAGAGCTACGATTGGCTTGATCCTAACTCAATTGTCCTGAACAGTTTGGATTCTATGAAAAGGTATGCCAGCTCGCAATGGAAGGGTGCTCCTCTTTACAGCCCTTGGACCAGGCAGGAGAAATAAGTTTAATCTCACTCTGCAGTGCAGACTGTTCCAGATTTTTTCTGATTAAAACTTTTTTATACCCTTCCTGTGGTGACCCCACCCCCTAACAATAAAAGGAGAGAGGAAGACAGATTGGGGATGAGAACGATAAAAATGAAAACTTGAAAAAAAATCCTTTTCTATGTTATCTAGTCGAGGTGCATTCGTGTATGAATCTTGCAAATACACGTCTATACACAGCTCTTGCAGTAAAAAAAGACCCACGTCATATTTTGACTCAGAGTGTTAAAATTACATGGGCTACATGCCTCCCGGACACCCCCCCCCCCTCCGAGAGGCTCATATTTGTGGCAGTTGCATTTAGTTTACAGATCGATGGCTGAGCGAAAGAAGTGACTATCTATATCCACTTTTTGATTGAAAAGGAATAATCGATATCGGTAGTGAGATTTTTTAGCCGCTCTTTTACCCCTGTAAATATTTAAGCTTTGGCTTAATTCGGTATCGAGATGGTTTTTCTGAAAATGTTAGAGACATTTCAAAATCGTCACAATTTCAAACCCGCTTTTCTCGAAAAGTGGATACAGTCAATTTTTCGCTCAGCCGTCGAGATGTTTTATAGAACAGAATTCCCATTGACGTCACTGATGCTGTAAAACTGTTAATTGATAATAATAATATGGTCACATGCATCACGCAAGGGAGTACGTGAACGTCTACCGTTTACCGTGGGCGTTGGCTTACGCCCTTCCTTAATGGCTTGAGAAGAAAAAAATTGATAATATCCCTGCGCCCCCTCCCCTCCCCTGAAAATTGTTACTCTCTTGAGTCTACCACTATGCAGGTTATCCCTAAAAAAAAGAAAGAAATTGCCCGACGGGTGGACAACTGTCGATTTTATCGATTCACGTCATTATTTCTTCCTCAATATATAGCTCTGTTAAACTTTAGTTAAAGGAATCAAGAATCCCCC
>NW_004797959.1:180809-181942 GCF_000002075.1 Aplysia californica
GCTGGCAAACAAGGAGACAACGTTTGTGTGCCAGTTCCACTTGTTGATCGAGGGAGAGGCGATCCTAGAAATATCCTTTTTGTCATAATTGACAGACGAGACGATAGCCGTAAGAGCTGGTTTGTATTCCAGAAATAAGTTCGATCTGTGCCCTGAGCGTCTTCTGAACACTGACGACATAAACCGCTGCGTTCGGCGGTGATTTGTCAATCCTCTTCAGGTGGACAAGGCTTCACAAGATGCAACTGTACTGGTGCCAAAAAGAGTAGTTTAAGGCATGTAAATGCCGCAAAGCAGGACTTCACTGTAACTCATCCTGTCACAGCAGCTTCAGTTGTTGTAACAAGTGACGACGTCGATGGATTTTAGTCTTAAGTATTTAACTGAAAACTGAAACAACAACAACTAGAATGGTGTCTGCCATTTAAAAAAATTAAATGCCTAGTTTTTAGATTGTGGAGCAGGCGCGTGTGTGTGTATGTGTGTGTGTATGTATGTGTGTGTGTGTGTGTGTGTGTGTGTGTGTGTGTGTGTGTGTGTGTGTGTGTGTGTGTGCAGATTGCTACACGCAAACCACGCACCCCGGACGTCTGTCAGGTTGAACGCGTGTGAGGCCGGGGCATTGACAATAATTCACACACCCCCACTTCTCACCATTTCCCATCTCCCCTTGCTCGAAATGTCAGTTGCCTTCGTGGGGTCATTGTTATATCGCTTTAGAGAGTAGAAAGATCTAAACACCGTTCAGAACAGGGAAGAGCTAACAAGGACTGTTCGTTTCCTGACAAGACCGGCAGAATCAGCCACATTGTGTTAGCTGGATTGTGGACACGACATTCATTGTTGATAATCATTTTCATTCAGTTGTAAGTAAACCAATATTATTATCAACATTCAAATAGCACTTTGGCGATTTGAAGGCGCTCAAATAGTCAATAGGTCACAGGGGCGGCTCGGTGGTCCTTGACCTTGACCTTGACCATCAATGATTTATTTATAGAGGCATCAGCCATCCATGTCCAGATGCTGTTTGAGCCTCTTTTTTCCTGTCTGCGGATTAATAATCTCTTTTGCCAATTTATTGGTTCCGCTTCTATGTACCCCGTATCTATGGTTCTCAACCTGGAAATCGC
>NW_004797959.1:182927-185169 GCF_000002075.1 Aplysia californica
TCTCTCTCTCTCTCTCTCTCTCTCTCTCTCTCTCTCTCTCTCTCTCTCTCTTTCTCTCTCCCAATTCTCTCTCTTTTTTATCTTCTCAAAGATCCTATTTTAAACCGAAGTACAGGGTGATAAAAAAACAAAAATAACAACAACAGAAAAACCAAAACAACAACTTTTTTCTCTCTCAATATCTCGCACAAAAATTGTTCTAGAAGGCTGTAATTTGGAACAAGCATTTTTCATTCAAAAGGAAATTGTTCGACATAAAATTCACGAAGAGAGAAACCTATTTTGAAAACGGAAATTGCTTAAAGTAAAAAGCACCCAAAAACGCAAAGTTCAGAATTTTTTAAAATCTTGTAAAGGAAGTCATGAAAATATTGGTTGACATTTTCTGTATTTTCTCTTTGACTTTTAATTTTCCACCCTTGTAACATTTTAATAATATTTATTTCTTTTACAGAGTATAATTTTTAAAACACGATTTCATTCTGGAATTCCCAGAAGCAGTGCTCTACGTGCCCTCCTTTGGAGTCAACACATTTCTAACACGTAGTTCGAATACAAGAACCTGCTATACCCTGAGTGTTTAAAGCGACACACACTGTACATATTCAGTACGAAGTGGCTTCTAGAGACAATAGGTTGTGGGGTGCCCAAAAGATAGTATTTTTGGAGTTAACATATCCCGCAGGGTGAAAATGGGCTTTGCACTAAACATGTCATCGAGGAGATTATCCCGCTTTTCGAGACAATCGAGGAATCATGAACACATTACCATGCTCTGATCCATGTCATCTCGCCCTAGCAAATATGAAAATGGTACAGTCGTAAGTTAAGATCTGCTTTTAAAATGCAGACTGTTGAGGTGCAGGAAAGTCCTTGCTGCAGATCGTCTACAGAGACGTCTTATGAGACTCGACTACTAAAACCTGTACCCTGGAGACGTTTAAAGGGCTGCGCGTGGAGCGTGTTCGACCTGAAGTGGACATTTTAACGGAAATTTTTAGTTCTGATTTTCTATACATCCAAACTAACGGAACTTCTCTATTCATGAAACCAAAGGTCTTGAGAGCACCTAAGCATTCCTTCCGTGCCGTGCGCAAAACTTACGAGATGTCAGAGATGGTGACTTTGTGGAGAGGAAATGTTCAATAACAAAAAAAAGCTCTCTGCTCTTTACTAAGCTTAACCATGATCTCAGCAGGCAACGAAATTTGGGAAAATGATATCTACAGACTTCTGTTGACTTGTTAGACTGCTCTAGCTTGCAATATGGCGCGATTGTTGCAACTTTCAGTGGTGGGTCTAATGGTCACTTCCGGTTCAACAGAATTGAAGAGTGATGTGGGTGTTTGTTCTCTGAAGTAAAAAAAGGTTTAAAAGCTTGGTTTTTGTTCTCTATATGGTTTGTATGTGTGTGTGTTTATTCGTAATATCAATGAGGTAAGTTTCAATAATTTTGTTTTGGTTATCATGTTTACTTTTTTGTGTTTTCATCATTTTAGTCTCATTTATTGTACTTCTTAGGAAGGATACCCCCATTTGTTTGATTACAATGACCTTCACCGATAGAGATACATAGGCTAAATAGGCTAGAGCAACAGCAGTGGAGGGTGGATCATAAGGGACTGATTTTCTGGGGGTCCAATTAGATCATTTTTTATTCTTTTTGTTTTTTTCAATATTTTTTCTATCTTCCCTAGTACTCATTCACCTTTTATCAAATACATTCCTTGTGTTTTGTGATACTTCCTTTTTGTGGAAGGTTTTGTTTTTATTTGTTTGTTGCTTTTTGTTTTTGTTTTTTTTGTCTATAAAATTTAGAAATAACGCGCCTCCTTTGTATAACCAATGATAGTACATAACAAGATGGGCCACTTCTCTCTTTGAGCCAATTAAAAAAGTGTCCTCAAAATTTGGTGGCGCCCTCTTCACAAAAGTGCACTCTTTGCGAACAGAGTTACCCTACTTGAGTTTTTAAAAACCAAAGTGAAACTAGCATGTTTTGGGATAAATTTCGGAAGAACGCTTTTTTTAAATGGTTACGCTGACAAAAAAACCTCTTCCGGAGGAAAGGGTGATTGTTTTCTTCGTTTAATTTGACTTTAGAATGAAGGGCGAGAGGTCATTAAAGTATAAATAACCTAAAACTCCGCACTGAACGAACCCGAACTGCTGATGAACAGCAGTCGATCTGCGCACGCAAGGAGGTGCTATTCCTATTCTTCTTCTGGAAAAACGAAAGAGA
>NW_004797959.1:185722-187283 GCF_000002075.1 Aplysia californica
TACAGGAAAAAGAGGCTAAAACAGCACCTGGACATGGATGGCTGGTGCCTCTATAAATAAATCATTGATGGTCTGGTCTGGGTCTAATGGTGCGTCATACTACGAAAAGGAGGACAAGGTTGACAACGGATTGTTTTTAATGATTTCGCTGTATATAGCAAAACCATTCAGCGGACTTATGGAAAATGAATATCAAACAAATTCCTTTTGGCTTCCAAATATTGTGTTCAAATCTGAAACGCAAAATTTGAGTATGGAGGAAGATATTTACAAAACAAGTTGTATAGTTGTTGTTTTTTTTATCACCATGCATTTTGTTTTTGTTCTTGGGAATCACCATGGCTTATATTTTCATACTTTTATTATTCAACCATTTGGCATTCTTCTGTTAAACGTCGCCTTCCTCCCTCTTTGTGTTGAGTTGGAACCCCAGCTCAGTGGGCAAAAACACTCCTGAAAACCTATAAATAAAGACAGACGAAGGAACACCCCCCCCCCCAATCCCAAATTCGAAACTTACTTAGCATACTCTCACTGCGCACATCATGAATCTCCTCTTTTTGGGGGCACATTCAGGTCGCCGTGATGTCAAGAGGAAAACACGCATTAAGTCTTACAGGTTGTAAGCAAAGTTTAGTATGAAGTATTGCATAAGTAGCATGAGAAACATATGTTTTGGAGCTATAAGTTACTATAAGTATAAGCACGCAGTACCTATCATGTTTGTTTTAGTGCAACTCAATTAGGTCATAAAAGTAAAAGTGCCAAAGATTAGATGTTTTACAAGAGAGTAAGAAACACCAAAAATATCAAGGAGAGATAACGACGATACATGTTTGATAAGAAGGAAGAAACAGTCTCCAACCACCCACTGGTCTAAACATTAACATTTTCAGCAGGAAAAAAAATATAGGTTACAAATTACAAACGTGCAGCACTCACCCATCAAGATGTTCTGAAATATTAAAGGTTTGACGTAAGATGATACAGTTGTAGTATCGGCAAGCAGATAGGCCTACTTTTTGATGAACGAGGGAAAAAACAAAAAAAGCAAAACGAAACACCCCCCCCCCCTCAACAAACAACAACAAAAATGAAAATAAAAAAATCAACGAGCAAACAATAATGCGCCATCTGGTGTCGAATTTTAAAAGTAAAAAAAAAATGGGGTGGGGGGGGGGTGCTTCGGAATGTACTTTAACTTAAAGGCTGGCGGCTTGCTAAAAACCTCTCCTGTGTGGAGGGGAGGTCATAACGGTTGCAACCAGCATTTGAAGAGATTTAATAAAAGACGGACCGGTGCATAAAGAGCAGCGGTTAGGCGCTTAACCGCCGCATGTAGTAGACCCAGGTTCGATTCCTGTGTGGGAAGAAATTCTGATCGAGAAAATCGGTCTTTCCGTCAGGACGCTTTATCTCTCTCAGCCTTGGTTTGCCCTTTTCTTTTCTCTCTCTTTTCTCCCCTCACCCCTCTACTTTCTAACGTTCTCCGTCGCCCTTCCCCCCCTCTCTCTCTCACTCTCACACTCTCTCCCCTCCCTCTCTCCCCCACTTTCTCAAG
>NW_004797959.1:189422-194634 GCF_000002075.1 Aplysia californica
CTTCTTCTTCTTCTTCTTCTTCTTCTTCTTCTTCTTCTTCTTCTTCTTCTTCTGACCTGATCCTGACACATCGGATCTAAGCAGCCCGCCTACTAAATGATATGTTATCTACAATTACAACTTTGACCGGCGCCTGTGGTGTAGTGGTTAGGTGCTCCGCTATGTCGTACAGGAAACGCTGGTCAATTCTCGAGTGGGGAAAATGTTTTATTGAGTAGTCTTTCTCACAGTCTTTCTGCTGATATGTTGCACATCTCTCAGCTCGGGGGCTCTCGTGGCCCAGAGGTTAAGATGTTCGCCTCTCATTCAAAGGTCCCAGGTTTGAATCCGGGTAACGACAGAAGTTTTTCTTCTCTAAATTTGTCCATTTTCGCATCCTTTCCTGCTCTCTAGCAATGTTCTGTCGTCTGCTTTTGTCTCCACTTTCTGCCCCCACCCCTCACCTCCTTTGCCCCATTCTCTGGGCTCCTGACTCTTTCTGCAGCCTTTCTACTGCTACCTCTTGGCTCCTTCTCACTGCTGTCTTTCAACCACACCCCTGATCTTTTGGTTGGAAAGATCTACACCTAGCCTTCTCGGACAAGGGCGAACAATCTCGGAGGTCCTGTGTGCAAGTTGCGCACGTTAAAGATCCCTTAATGGTCTAAAATCGACAAGAGTGGGCTTTGGCCGCCACCCGGGCAAAATTTTTAAAAAATCATACTAACTGAAAATGTTTGATGTGTTCCGCGCGCTCATATGACCTTATGCAGTAGCGAGCGCCGTAAAACACTTGCCGTACTTACCTCTCAGCTCGGGTTGGCCCCGAGAGACAGGGTCAGAAATTTGCCTCCTATATATGATTTGAATAGTGTCATCGTTAGCATAAAAACCACATACATTAAAAAAAACCCAAAATAACAAAAAACCACCACCGCCGACAAAAAAACAACAACGCAACCTCATGTTTCGTAAGACTTTACTGGATTAACAATCTGCCTAAACGGTTGACAGAAGTTTTGGCTTTTTGACATTTTGCATTCTCTTGAGCCCAATGACCTTCATGGCCACCGTAACCCCTTACCATAATACTCATATTATTACCTACCAGCTGCTCATTTGGATGACTACAGAAGGTTGAACGTAGACTTGCACTCCTCGTGTGCAAGATGCTAACGTTAAAGATCCCTTGGTAGTCCAAAATTGATAATTGAAGGCTTCGGCCGCCACCCGGGCAAAAATTCACAATTTCCTACCGACTGAAAATGTTTAGTATGTCCCGCCTGCTCATATGACCTTGTGCAGTTGCGAGCGCAGTTAAACACTCACCCCCAAAAAGAGAAAAAAAAGACTTCCACTCCTTGACCGTGCACTGTCATAAACGCCGTTCTTTTTTCCGTAAAAGAACTCAACAACAACAACAACAACAACAACAAAAACAACAACAACAACAACAACAAAAACAACAACAACAACAACAACGACGACGACGACGACGACCAAAACTACAAAGCCACCACCACCAACACCAACAACCTCCCTGAAAAGAACCCCCAACACAACAATCCAGCAGGAACAAAAAAACAACAAAACTACAACAAACAAACAAAACCTAAACAATTTTGCCCACAGCGTGCTCACAAAAGAGCGCACCATTGCACTCTAAATGAAGGGCAAAACACCAGTCTCGCTACAGTCGAGAGCTCGCCCCCCCCTTTTTTGCCCCCCTCCCCCTCTCCCTCCTCTCCTTTGCCCTTCTTTTGACTCAATGTTGCTCTCTGTGGTTCTTTTGACTCAATGTTGCTCTCTGTGGTAAACCGGAAATGCGTCAGAGTGTTCGGGGTTGAAAAAGACGGAACGATCATGGCGTGGAGTGTTCCCGAGGAAAAGGTAAACTAAAAGGTTTGACGTAATCATTTCTACAAATCCTCAAAATTTCAGAGCTTCTGCCCTCCAAAAATAGTGTCCAGTCTGTCAGGCACAATTCAAACCCAATTGAACCCAACGATTTTTCTTGAATAAACAAAGCGAGAAAAAAAAGATAAATAAATCTCGATTTAAAAACCCAACTCAGCAAAACAAATTTTAAACAACCCCTGAAACAGATATTGATGAAAGAACACACACTTACAACTAAAATCTACCCCAGACCTAAAAATAAACACACTCATTCACCCTCAAAAAAATATTGCGTCCATGAGATCATAAAAAGATATTGGAATCGCTGTGAAAACACTCCCGTGATGAGAATCGATACGTAACAGCCTAAAGATCTCCCGGCGGACTCGGCTCTGGTTCGATCGAGTCACGTGAGTCGGTTCTGGACACAGAGGTGGGAGAAAAGACAAACAGCGCAATGGTAGTAAACTGATTGAAGCTGCAATAACAAGTGTTTGGCGGGTGCTCTGGCGGGGTTTGCTTCTGCTCTCTCGTCAAGCATCTATCCAGTGGCGGTGTGTGGGCCAAAATTTGGTTGAGGCTTAGGTTGCTTCCAGTTCTTTACCACCAGAGAGCAAGCAATAAGAACTAAAAAGTGATGGTTTTTCTATACTTACGGTGAGCCACGGCTTTTTGTGAACCATTCAAACGAGAAGAGTCACCTTTGTTTTCCATCTCTTTGTTCAAAGTTAAATTCTTGTTGATGGTGGGGACGAAGCCGATTCACTTCCAAATTTCCTCTAATTAATTTTCATGTGATGAAAAGTTGCTTTAAAAGTAGTTCGACCTGATTTAGAACTGTTAAATCTCAGCCTCACAAACATAAACATGCACACACTGCACTTCAAACATATTACTTCTATGGGCTGGATTAGGCCGTGTAGTCGAGAAAGTTGAACGTACCCAACAAAGAACCAATGGGCGCATAGGTATCTGTGTCAGTGGGGGAAAGTGTGTCGTGGGAAGGGGTTCATCCTTTGCTGAGCCTCAAAGACATTTGATTTGCTGCTGGGTTACTATAGTTGTAAACGGTAACAACAGTGATTGGATAAACGAGCAAGCCGCCAAGTTGAGCACTCTGTGTTCATTGCGTGCGGTCGTAACAGTTTCAACTGCTTATTTCCTTATGGAGAAACTTTCATTTACTTTGGGATAGAATTGTGGTTAGTGGGTGGGGAGGGAGAAGGGGCTCAAGCCTGTGAGCCCTTCTCTACCCACCGCCACTGCATCTATCGCCTTTACCTCCCCTCCTTCGTTTCTTGGTAAGTTGCTCTCTTGTGGCACCTCTAATCTTCAACACTTGTATCATCTATTTGTGTTGCAAATGTCGTAATATTCTTGCTAAAACAAAGCTCATAAAGAGTAGAAAAAAAGAAGAAGCTGCTGCAAAAGGCTTGTCTACCATCAATTTGTTAAAATGATCATTTAAAAAATACTTTGCCCCCACTTTTTATGGTTTACCCGGGCTGAGAGAGATGCAACAACTCAGCAGAAAGTCAGATATACTCGACAAAATTTTCCCCATACAGGAATCGAACTCATTTCTTCTGTTTGAGATGGAGAAGCGCTTAACCGCTATATCACAGGCGGTACATCTTCTGTTTGATGGGGCGAAGACCCAACTTCTGAGACTACAGACATCGGTCTGGTTCAGTTTTAGTAAGAGTTTTACAGCACTTTCATTATACTCAGGTGGTATAATAAGTGCAGAATATTATAGGGGTTACAAGAGAGTAACAAATATAAAAGACAGGGACAAGAGATAGAAGAGAAGAAGCAAACCACACCATAGCACCATACCTGCCAATCACCCGTAGCAAACACTACACACGCCGGTCTTGTCTAGACTTGAGTTGGATTGAGAAAACAGATGTACATAGACACGGTGACGGTCATATAGTACAGTGGATGGATATGGCATGCAGACAGAAATAACGATGGGAAAGAAAAGAATTTAAAAAAATTACAGTACCAGCCACACTACTCTAACTAACTCTAACCCCAACCCTAACCCCGACCCTAACCCTGATTCTAACCCTAAGCCTAACCCTAACACTAACCCTGATTCTTACCCTAACCGTAACCATAACCATAACCATAACCCTAGCTCTAAATCTGATACTTATCCTAATCCTAACCATAACTCTAACAATAACCATAATCCCAACCCTAACCCTAAACATGACCCTAACCCTAACCCTGATTCTAATCCTAACCTTAACCCTAACCCTGATTCTAACCCTAACCCCACCCTAACCATAACCATAACCCTAACCCTAACCCTAGCCCTAAATCTGATACTTATCCTAGTCCTAACCATAACTCTAACTATAACCATAATCCCAACCCTAATCCTAAACATGACCATAACACTAGTTATTTGACAAGTAGCCAACCAAGTCGTACAATTCTTTGCTGGGGCAAAGGGTCTACATAATCAATTAATCACTGATTCCCTTCCGGTTTTCTTGTGTGTCCTAATTTCTGCTTGGTTCTTTGTCTCACTTTGATTACCCTTTCCAACAAGTCACCCTTCGCCCCTGATTGTCAGACTGGTCTGGTGTGGTGGTAGACTGTTAGTTAGGGCAGAAAATGTGGAATTGTATAGACTGTTAGGTTATATAAGAGGCGGGACGTACCTCCGAGTATAACGTCCATCTCCGAAAGGACCGAGCCAAGTGGGAAACTCGTGTAAAGCGTCTTTGCCAAGGACACAACGTCTTTCCCAGCTGAGGCTCGAACCCCCGAACCTGCAATCTCACGATTACGAATCCGGTAGACTAACCACTCGGCCACCGACGCCAGGTAGAATGGAAACATCGAGGTAGACCATCAAGAGGACTGGCATAGAATGTCCCCTCTGTCTTTCTCCTAGTTCTGTGATCACGTCATAACAGGCAAGACATTCTATCTTTGCCTTAGTTCTGTGAATATTTCACAATAGGCCGGCACTCTGTCTTTCTCTTAGTTCGGTGAACACATCACAACGGGCACCGCACTCTGTCTTTGTCCTAGTTCTGTGAACATGCCACAGAGGGCCGGCCGGCACTTGATGGGAGATGAGTTGTTTGCAACGACTGTTTACCTTGGTGAGCTCTTCCCCGCTCAACTGCACTGAACTGTATGCTCTCATATAAACGGAGGGCAGTCCGGGTGTGTTTTTGTCTGTTTCTTTCTCCTTCTCCCGTGTTCTCTCTAGCTCTCTTTTGCTCTCTTTAGCTCTCTTTCTCCCTGTCTCTGTCTCTCTGTCTCTGTCTCTGTCTCTCTCTCTCTCTCTCTCTCTCCCACCCTCTCT
>NW_004797959.1:195306-196497 GCF_000002075.1 Aplysia californica
TACTACTACTACTACTACTACTACTACTACTACTACTACTACTACTACTACTAATAGTTATCATCATCAATTTTAAAATCACTATAACCACCACCGCCACCACCACATTCATCAACATCATCATCATCATTTTTTTGGGCAAGTGTTTTACAGCGTTCACAACTGAATAATGTCACATGAGCGCGCTGGACACATTATACATTTCCAGTTGGTAGGAAATTTGAATAATGCCCGGATGGCGGCCGAAGCATTCTTTTATTGATTTTGGACCACAAAGAAATCTTTGACGTGCACAACTTGCACACGGGATATCCGAGATTTGTCGCTCTTATCCGAGAGGGCTAGGTGTAGATCTTTCCTACCATAGGATCAGTCGTGTGGCTGAAAGAAGTAAGAAGGAGCCAAGGGGTAGCAGTAGAAAGCCTGCAGAAAGAGTCAGGAGCCCAGAGGAGGAGGTAAAGGAGGTGAGGGGGTGGGGGCAGAAAGTGGAGACGAAAGCAGACGACAGAACATTGTAAGAGAGCAGGAAAGGAGTAAAATGAGAAAACTAGAGAAGAACATTTTCCATCCCTTTCTGGATTCGAACCCGGGACCTATTGAATGAGAGGCGAACATCGTAACTTCTCGACCGCGAGAGCCCCTTCTTCTTCTTCTTCTTCTTCTTCTTCTTCTTCTTCTTCTTCTTCTTCTTCTTCCTTCTATTCCTTCTGCTTCTTCTGCTTCTTCTGCTTCTTCTTTTTCTTCTCCATACAAAAATAGAAAGCAATTTTCCAGTTTCATACAGGTGCTCCCAGGATTAATAATTTTAAAAAAAGCAATACAAAGTTTAAGGGCTTTTCTCAAAAGTATGTTAGCTATTTCTACTTTCGTTTGTTGATGTTGAAGCTATCGGATCCACTTTTAAAAGTAAAATGGTTCGATTTCAAAACCAATAATTTAATAAAGAGAATGGGGCTGACGGGAGAGGAAAGGGTGTCTCACTGTGATGATTATAGTTTTTCCTTCATATATAATGTATAATGTCTTCTATCCTTCTTTCTTTTGGACGGTCCGTCGATCGAGGGCTTGAACTGGAAAACAAAACAAACAGAAAAGCAGTTGACCCCAAAAATAGGCCATTTATCTTCCCAGTATGGGGTCTGCTGGTGGGGGGCCCTGTAGTTTTACTATGGTGGAGCAAAGAATACACCT
>NW_004797959.1:197732-199540 GCF_000002075.1 Aplysia californica
CACACACACACACACACATGGACTATTTTCATTTAGACGTATACACAGAACAACTATAATAAAATAACTCTAAAAGCTTATGAAGGATAGGCCTGTAGGAACAGAAAATGCGGATGTCTTTTGAAGCTATCAAGTGTTCTTGTTTGTCTTTTTAGTCTTAGTAAGAGTTTTACGGCACTTGCAACACAATAAGGTCATATAAGTGCCGAAGAATAGATTACGTGTTACAAGAGAGTAATTTACACAAAAAAGAAGGAGGGGAGATAAGGACGACAGATGTTTGATAGGAAAGAAGGAGCAAACTACACCAGAGCACCCGCCAACCACTCACTCTTGTTTGTCCTGATTCCATGGGTAATCTGTTCACCAAACAAACCACACAGTGGTTACAGCACACTGGCTCTGACGTTGAGACCCACAAAACGATCCGGGACTGATGACTGATCTACAGCACAGATATGGTTTTAGTAAGAGTTTTATGGCACTCGCAACACAATAAGGTCGGTCATATAAGTACAAGAGAGTAACAAACACTAAAAAGAAGAAGGGGAGATAAAGACGATAGATGTTTGATAGGAAAGAAGGAGCGAACCACATAAGCTCAGATAAAAGAAGGGAGTGGGTTTTTGATTTGGCATGTTTTTTTTTTTTGGGGGGGGGGGGAGGGTTGAGTCATGAAAAACCCAACCCGACACCTATTGTACTCCATTAATGCGCCATAACCATTCTATTTCTGTACATTAAAAAAAAACCCCAAAAACAAAAACAAAACAACTTTCACATGTGATTGGTTGGCGGGTGCTCTGGTGTGGTTTGCGCCTTCTGTCCTATCAAATATCTATCGTCCTTATTTCTCCTCCTCCTTATATTTATAAGCATGTTACTATCTAGTAACACCTTTAACCTTCGGCTCTTACATTACCTATTTGTGTTACAAATGCCGAACAACTCTTATTACTTCTTTCCTGTACAATTTACGCCCAAGAAAACTCCTTTGAAAACTAAACTAAGAGAGTTGTCAGAGTAATCAGAAATACTATGTTTTAGTAAGCGTTTTACGTCACTTGCAACACAATTAGGTCATATAAGTGCCGAAGATCAGAGGTGTTACAAGAGAGTAACAAACATAAAGAAGAAGAAGGTGAGAAAAGGACGAAAGATGTTTGATAGGAAAGCAGGAGCAAACCAAACCAGAGGACCCACCTACCACCCACTCAGAAATCCTAGTGGGATGTCACAATCACTTGCCGGGGAAACACGTCTTGACTCATCGTGCTAACTATTACACTCAGCGATTTCAACAACGACACGCGAATCATGACCCTGTTTCAAGATAAAGGGACATACACACATAATATAAATAGTGAAGTGTCCTCACGCACAGATAGAGGGTACGTTGGTCTGAGCTCGTTTGATATTATTATTACGGAGATTTCATGCTCAACAGTCGCTAGCTGTTCAACATCACCTGTCAGTGCGTTTGTAGTTTCAGTAGTTCGAGTTTTACGGCATTTTCATCAACTCCGTCAGTGGAAAAATTTCTTAAATATCACAAGCACGAGTGGAAAACGAATACAAAGTCATCTACGAAACGGATACCCAGTTTAGAAGTTTTGGGAACAATTTCACCAATTAAAGTTCTTGCAAGATAATTACATATTCAAAATGGCGACGCCACCTTCGGTGAAAATATGCATCTTACTAGACGAGAAAAAGAAAGTCTTCCAACCAGGGGAGGCTGTGGAGGGTAGGTTGTCTGTCTGTCTGTCTGTCTGTCTGTCTGTCTGTCTGTCTGTCTGTCTGTCTGT
>NW_004797959.1:200545-202476 GCF_000002075.1 Aplysia californica
TGGAGAAAATCAAAACTCTAAGTTCACAGAGACATCTTTATTAACCACAGAGACAAAGTCAACTCAGTCATCGAAAATAACAAGAAAATATTCCATCTGCACGAGCTACAAAATGTGAAATCACCCAAACAACTCGTTCAGACTACCAATGCTATTATTGGAAAAGAAACAATATCTCCTCTCCCCTCTGCAACATCAGATGACGAACTTTGTAGTTTATTTGTGACTTTTTTCAATGACAAAATTAATACCATACGCTCTTCACTCGACTTAGAGCCAAAATGGAAATCTAGATTTTTTCAGAATTTACTGGACAGATATTAGATTCTTTTAGATCTAGTCCAGTTATAGATAGTGATATTTTAACTTATATTAGTGGATCAACCATAAAAACATGTGACCTTGACCCCATGCCTGCTCATGTACTCTAAACCTGTATTGATATTGCCCTACCTCACATTGCTCAGATAGTGAATGTCACTTGCCACAGGCACTGCACCAAATACTTTAAAAAAAACTATTGTAAAGCCTTTATTGAAAAAACCCGGGCTTGATGAAAATTAATTTAAAAACTATTGACCAGTTTCGAATTTGTAATTTGTCTTAAAAAATCCAGAGAAGATTGTTTTAAGTCAAGTTTTGGCTCACGTGAAAAAAAAATGGTCTTGAGGAAATTTACCAATCTGCCTATAAAACTCATCATAGTACCGAAACTGCGCTTTTAAAAGTAACGTCTGATTTATTGGATTCCGTTGATAGCAAAAACATAGGCCTCTTTAACTCTTTTGGATCTGTCTGCAGCTTTTGACACAATTGATCATTCTATTTGAATCACAAGGCTTGAGCGCTCATTTGGCTTATCAGGTACTGTTCTTTCATGGTTTAAGTCATATTTACTAGAAAGAGTTCAATCAGTGCAAATTAAAAATAGCTTTTCAAAGCAGGTCTAGCTCGATTAAGGAGTTCCACAGGGATAGGTCCTTGGATCAGTGCTCTTTATGCTATGTGCACAGCCCTTAGAAAACGTTTAACACAATCATGGATTGAATTATCATTTTTATGCCAATGATTCCGAAATATATGTAAATGGCACCTTTCAAGATCTGCCAAACATGATTTCTATCACTAAACAATGTTTTTATGAAATTAAAAAGTGGATAACAGTAAACAAATTGAAACTAAACGAAGAAAAGACAGACATCATTCTTGTAAATAATCCACGATTAAATAAAGATCTGGAAAGTGTCAACTTTGATTTATATGGGCATATGACATCTAGTAAAGAAGTTGTCAAGAATCTCGGTGTATATATTGACCACCACTTACCAATGGGTTCGTTTGTAGGATCTCTTTCCAATTCCCTTTATTTTCAGCTGAGAAGGATAGACCTAGTTCGAAAGTATTTAAACGAAGAGACCACAAAAACATTGGTAACATCTCTTTTCCTATCTAGATTAGACTATTGTAACTCACTCGTAGCAGGTCTGAATAAAAAATAGTTGAATCGTTTACAAGTCATTCAAAACAATGCCGCTAGACTGATAACAAGATCTAAAAAACGAGACCATGTCACTCCACTATTTAAACTGTTCCTTTTTATCAACAAGAACTTATCAGTATACATGTAAGCCATGGAGAAACCTAAGATCATCAAACGATAACACCCTACTTGTGACACCCGTAAAATTATACAAATCATATGGAGAGGGATCTTTCTCATATCTTGGTCCATTTATGAGGAACAGATGGCCCATATTACTTAGACAAACAAGAACGCTGGATAGTTTCAAAAGACATCAAAAGCATTTTCTGTTCCTACAGGCGTATCCTTCATAAGCTTTTTGAGTTATTTTAACAAAAATTATAGTTGTTCTGTGCCTATGTCTGGATGGAAATAGTCCGTGTGTGTGTATGTGTGTGTGTGTGTGTGT
>NW_004797959.1:204721-205954 GCF_000002075.1 Aplysia californica
TCCTCCTCCTTCTCCTCCTCCTCCTCCTCCTCCTCTAGATCCAGTGTCCTATTCTCTTCCAATCTGCCACACTAACAAGCTCACGAGAAGGTCACGGGGTATCATAGAGGGTGTTTGGCGGGTGCTCTGGTGTGGTTTGCTCTTTACCTATTAGCCATCTCACTACCTTACAACTACACCGTTTTATCCGAAAATAAATTATTGTGGCCGTTTTGCGCTTCTACGACAATGAGGTCAGAAACCAAGCGTGAGGCAGCGTGGTGAAACCAGGCGCTCGTCAAAATAATCTAAGTGAAGAGACTGACATTTTTCTGCCGGTTTGTGAATTTAAAAAAATTGAATTCTTGTTTTCTGGCTCAACACCTTTCATGCACATTAAAGAACGCATTTTTGTATGGGTTTTACTGAAAAACGTTGATAAAAAGCACAAAAAATGTAAATTTTCAGTTTCCATGGACTCTCAAGCTAAGGAAATAACGAATCTTTGAAAGCCATTTTCTCACTAATTTTACCTCTGATACCAGGGGACCCCCACTTCTTTCTTTCGCAAATATCTCTGCTCGTATTTCAGAAAAAAGGATACTCTTTTTCATCCAAAGCAAGACAAATGAACACGCTTTTAGATAATACCAAAACTCTAAATGCCTCAAAATTGACAAGAGCCTGATTCCACCACGTCATGACACATGTACTATCTGCACTATCAAAATCGAAAGACATTTCGAAGTCTTTACCAAGATATTTCAAGAATTACATTCGAAAAAGCTTGACGTGTTGTGAAACTCAGAAATTTCAACGTCACATTTCTGAAAAACTAGGTACTGAGCAGATAGAACTGTGTAATTCTAGTGGGTAGCAGTATGTCGCACTTATCTTCCCCCTCCTCCTTTTCTTGCATTTAAAACCTCTAATCTTCGACACTTTTATGGCATAGTTTTGTTGCAACTGTTGTAAGACTCTTATTAAAACGAAACTTTTAAGTTTTAGTAAGAGTTTTACGGCACTTGCAACGCAGTAAGGTCATATACGTACCGAAGATTAGGGGTGTTACAAGAGAGTAACAAACATGAAAAAGAAGAGGGGAGATAAAGATGATAGATATTTGATAGGAAAGAAGAAGCAAACCACTCCAGAGCATCCACCAACCACCCACAAAACGAAACTAATTTAATTTCATAACTGCCTCCTCTCCCCCCCTCCCACCACAACCCCCACCTCCTAAAAAAACCCTAA
>NW_004797959.1:206054-209657 GCF_000002075.1 Aplysia californica
CAATAAACCACCACCCCTCCCCCCTTTTACGGTCTTATACAGCCAAGAAAAAATTCCCTCTGGAATAAAAAAGTATTATCTTATCTTATCTTATCTTATCTCATCGTATCTTATCTTATCTCATCTTACCACACCAGGCTTTGCGGCCGTGCAGTTCCCCAAAGAAACAGCCTGCTATGCAGTCCACGTACACGTGAAAGGATATTCCTACTCTGGCAGCGCCTTCGACGACTCGAACCCGGGCCGCGTGGTGAACCACTTCAACACGTACTCCACTCTATTCGGCGTCAACCTCAAGACTCTAGAACAAATAGGTCCCAACTGGGAAAAGCCAGCGCGCGAGATACCCAAAACCATTTTCCACGTCGGGCTGACTTCGAAACGTTTCCGTATACAGTTGGCCAAATCTGGTCTGCCTTCTTCCTTTGAGGGGGAGTTGGGCTGGGTGCGGTATCGCGTGGTGGTCAGAGCCTACTTCCCTGGCTGTCAACTCGTGCGGTCGTGTTTTAAACAAATCAGCGTGCTGGAAGAGGTGAAGGTGAACGTGCCGCGCCTCCTGGCGGAGAACAAGGGGGAGGTAAGCAGGGAGCTTCCGGACCTGGGAGGAGAGGGAGGCCATGCTGGTGACGTCACACTCAAAGTCAGAATGGACAGGTCAGTTCAGTGCTAGTTCTCCCCACAGTCGGTCTATCTGTCCATCTCTCCACACTTTTGTCTATCTGTCAATCTCCTCACAGTTTATCTATCTATCTATCTATCTATCTATCTATCTATCTATCTATCTATCTATCTATCTATCTATCTATCTATCTATCTATCTATAAACCGAATAACCATACATACATAGACGCATACACCCCACCAACCCACTTACACAAACACACAAACAGCCACACACACAGACACAAACACACACACACACACACACACATACACACACATACACACACGCATACACGCTCATGCATACCCCTATACCATAAACATATAATTTTACACACACACACTCATATACAAACTCTCTCTCTCCCTCTCTCTCTCTCTCTCTCTCTCTCTCTCTCTCTCTCTCTCTCACACACACACACACACACACACACACACACACACACATACACACAAAAACACACATATACACACACATACACACACGTACACATAAAAAACACACACGCATACACACAAAACACTCACACACACATACACAAAAAACACACACACACAAAACCCATACACACCCCTCTTACATTTAGTTTCCCTTACATTTCACTCTCCTTACGTTTCCTTCTCCGTACATTTCCTTCTTCTTACATTTCCTTTTCCTTACATTTCCTTTTCCTTTTATTTCTTTCTCCTTATATTTCACTCCCCTAACGTTTTCTTTCTCCTTCCATTTCTCTCCCCTTACATTCTATGCTCCCATACATTTCCTTCTCCTTACATTTCTCTCTCCTTACATTTCCTTCTCCTTACATTTCCTTCTTCTTACATTTCCTTCTTCTTACATTTCCTTCTCCTTACTTTTCACTCCCCTTACATTTCACTTCCCTTGTATTTTATGCTCCCTTACATTTCCTTCTCCTTACATTTCAATCACCTTACATTCCATGCTTCCTAAAATTTACGTCCCATTTGACCTGTTCCTGCTTCCCCCCCCTCCCCCAAGGGCGGCAACTGCCCCGGGGATAAGATGTCCCTCCACCTGACATTTCACTCTCCTCATATATTTTCATTCCGCTTACATTTCACTCCCAATACATTTACGTCTCATTTGACATGTCCCTGCTTCCTGGCCTCCCCCCCCCCCCTCTACCCTCTACCTTCCACCCCCTCCAGGGTCGGCTACTGCCCCGGGGAGAAGATATCCCTCCACCTGACGGCTTGTAACGACACGCGCACACACCTAGGCAAGGTTACGGCCACGCTGGTGCAGAGGACGACCTACGACCTCCAGTCCGGACGCACGGAGCGTGACGTCCCCATCCGCCAGGTGGCCTCGCCGGCAGGGGTCAAGGCCGGCGAGCACGTGGTCTGGGAGCATTTCCTGTTCCCGGTGGACCCCGTGCCCCCGAGCAGCGTCTCCGGCGATCTGGGTTCGAACCCCGTGCGCGTGGGTTATCTCATGAGCTTCAGTCTGGATTTGTCTCCCGCGGGTTTGGTGGTGGGGGAGGAGGGCAGCCTTACTCTGACCCTGCCGGTTGTCATAGCAACCGTTCCCTTCCAGGTCCCGCAAAGGGGCACTTTGAGCAGACTCAAGAATTTCTTCAAGTCCAGGACCACCGAGGCCGGATGGGCCTACTGTCAAAGGGGCGTGGCCATCTGTCTCAAAGATCACGTGACGGACAAGTGTGAGAGCGTACCCATCACGGCGCTGGCGAGCAACTACCAACCGCCCACAGACGCGGAATTGCAGGCTGCCAGAGACGCGGCGCATGCACAGTGGGTAAAAAAGGGTGGGCAGCCCGGTGGCGATGTCGGTCAGCTGTCGGAGAATTCAGGTCAAGGTCAAGGTGACCAGGCAGAGAAATCTGGGTCAACGGAAGATGTTGCTGGTACTGCATCCGGCTCGTCATCCCCACCGTCTGTAGCAGCAGCAGCAGCAACAGCAGCAACGTCATCGTCATCATCATCATCGTCATCATCTTCATCATCATCACTGTCATCATTACAAGACGCAACGACAACAGCAACGACAACAGCAACAGTGACTGAAGTAGCAACAACGCTAACAACAGCAGCAGCAACAATTTCATCACCGTCATCGTCATCAGCAACCAACAAAGTAACAGCAACAGCAACAGCAACAGCAACATCAGAGGTAGTACCACCACCGCCATCATCATCATCATCACCATCATCATCATCATCAGCATCGACAACAACAGGTGAAACAACAGCAGTGAAACAGCCCTGGCTACCCCCGCCAGCCCAGCAGGCGACCTTGACCTCAGTGACCCCCGCACAACAGACGACCGTGACCTCCGTAACCCCCGTAGAGGTCCCCAGCCCGCACCCAGGGGTCATCGTGCTGAGAGGTGAGCAAGGAGGTCAAAGTTCAGCAGGACTGACCCCCGATGACGCGGCCTGCTCAGCGACCAGTGACCCGCCCTGCTACGACCAGATCTTCAGCGGTGCGGACGTAGCCGCCAGTTCAGAGGTCACGGGTTCAGAGGTCAGGGGTTCAGAGGTCTCGGAGGAGCCTCCACCGACGTACGAGGAGGCCATGAGTTTTCGGGGAGCGCGGGAGTGAATATTGATTTGTTTGTCTGATTGTTTGTTTGTTTGTTGACTGTTTGATAGTTCATTAGTTTGATAGCTTGCTAGTTAGTTAGTTAGTTAGTTTGTTTGCTTGTCTGTTTGTTTATTTGTTTGTCTGATTGTTTGATAGTTTGTTAGTTTGATAGCTTGCTAGTTAGATAGTTTGTTAGTTTTTTTGCTAGTCTGTTTGTTTATTTTGTTTGTTTGTTTGTTAAATGGTTTTAGTGGAATAGGGTTAACGCCCTTATCAACATTGTTAGGTTATTTAGGAGGCGGGATCTCGGAGTTTTACGTCCATCTCCGAAAGGACCAAGCCAAGTGGGAAATTCGAGTGAAGTGCCTTTCCCA
>NW_004797959.1:209757-210796 GCF_000002075.1 Aplysia californica
TTAGGTTATTGGGGGGGCCGACCTCCCAGTTTTACGTCCATCTCCGAAAGGACCAAGCCAAGTGGGAAATTCTTGTAAAATGCATTCTGTTTGTTTGTGTGTTTGAGTCAGCTTTTTTTTCATTTAAGAGAGAGTTTTGTACCGCACATGCCATCAATATATACCATATATAAGTGTTAAAGATTAGACATGTTACTAAAAGTAGCCTACAAGAGAGTAACACACAAAGAAAAGAAGGAGGAGAGATAAGGACAATAGATGTTTGATAGGAAAGAAAGAGGAGAAATCAGAATGAAAGATGTTTGATAGGAAAGAAGGAGGAGAGATAAGAACGACAAATGTTTAATAGGAAAGAAGGAGGAGCGATAAGGACGATAGATGTTTGATAGGAAAGAAGGAGGAGAGATAAAGACGATAGATGTTTGATAGGGAAGAAAGAGGTGAGATAAGGACGATACATGTTTGATGGGAAAGAAGGAGGAGAGATAAGGACGATATATGTTTTATAGGAAAGAAGGAGCAAACCACACCAGAGCACCCACCAACCATCCACTCACGAAGGAGTGATTGTTTGTTATTTTTTTGTTTATTTGTTCGTTCGTTTGTTTGGTCACCCTATGTCACAAATGCTTGGATGATAATGCGCCATCATATTTATCAAATCTGTTAAGACTGTACATTCCAACTCATAGTTTAAGGTCATCAGCTGACAAAGAGAATTTTCTTTTACCGTCTATGAAACTTAAATCAAAGAGTGAAAGGGCATTAGAATACCAAGGTCCCAAGATCTGGAATGCTTTAACAAGTACTTTAAGGGAGATCTAATCTTTTGATTCACTCAAATGTCAGCTGAAGTCGTTTCTGTTTTTGAATTAATAAGGTGCATATTTGGAGTGATTTTCTTTTTGTTAGAACCCAACGTTTTATGTTACTGCTGTATATTATTGTATTGTATTGCAAAGCGCTCAGAGCCTGTGTACTTTAATCGGGGTTGAGCGCTATATAAATGTCATTTATGCACTCTGTGAGTTGTTCCAGG
>NW_004797959.1:212033-215672 GCF_000002075.1 Aplysia californica
CAAGTTGCGCACGTTAAAGACCCCTTGGTAGTCTAAAAATCGATCAGAGTAGGCTTCGGCCGCCACCCGGGCTAAATTCAAAAATTCCTTCCAACTGAAAAGTTTAATGTGTTCCGCGCGCTCATATGACCTTATGCAGTTGCGAGCGCCGTAAAACACTTACAAAAACAACAATTTCTCTGAAAATCTTCTCCTGACAGCTCGCCCCACGAGTATTCTCCCCCACTCACAACTGCTTCTGCGTAAGACGTCCACCTGTCTAAGAAACTACTTTGTTCCTCGACACTGGGTGGCCTTCGTGGACAATTTGGACTCTAGATGTATACGAGACAGGGCACTGTTATGGTCACTACTCTTTACTTTCTATCCAAAGGAGCTTAAACTGTAAATGCCTTGTTTCTATTAGAAAACTTCGCAACGTTGGTGTGCACCATGAACGTGCAAACGAAAGGCAAAACAACAGTCTCGCTATATTCGAGTGGGTACGCAACTTTTCCCTACATACCCTTCATTTGGTTCCAGATGAAATTAAATGATATCAAAGACCGTACATAACAAGATTGTCCACTCTGCCAAAAATGTGTCCGCCGGAAGTCCGCCCATTGCTTCAGATGCGCTGCAGTCTGTTTTGAAGCTCTCTTTCGTTTCTCCAGAAGAAGAATAGGAATAGCACCTCCTTGTGTGCACAGATCGACTGCTGTTCATCTGCTGCTCGGGTTCGTTCAGTGTGGGGTTTAAAGTTTTAAAAATTTTAATGACCTCTCGCCTCTCATTCTAATGTCAAATTAAACGAACAAAACAGTTCAGCGTAACCATTTAAAAAAAAAAGCTTTCTTCCGAAAATTGAATTCTTATTTATTCAAAAACTTGTTAGTTTCACTTTTATTTTTTCCACACAAGTACGGTAACTTTGTTCGCAAAAGGTGCGCATTTGCGAAGAGGGCGCCCCCGGATTTTGAGGGCACTTTTTTAATTGGCTCAAAGAGAGGAGTGGACCATCTTGTTATGCATGATCATTGATGATACTCTCCACGTAATTTGGAATTACTGCAAGAGTTCCCAATCTTAGATGTTACTAGCTGGGCCCCTTTCGATGAAAGGAATGATCGGGGAATTAACATTAAGTGAAAGTCATTAGCCTACGATATTTACCCTCTACTGGAGTGGAGAAATTCATTTTGAGAGATGCAAAAAATTAGACAATCTAATCTAAGACCTGTTGACGTTGTTCCCTGTAGCATGAAAAAGAATTTGACAAAGGAGTCAAGAAAAAGCAATGATGGCCATCAAACGAAGTGATCAAAGTCGAATTTAGCATCGAGTAAAAAAAGAAAACATAAGGCTAGATCTATACGGGTCGCACACTTAAAAGTGAAATAGTGCTCAGTATTGCGCGACAATGCGCGATAGTATCGAACTGAAGTTCAACTTGAAATAAACAAACCTGGCGGATTTTCTAAAATTACAGAGACAGAAGCGTCGGCCTTCAAAAACGATCGGCGAAATAAAGAAATTTAGCCTTTTGCAGAAAAACTGTCCCAAAACTGAAAAAAACGAAGGGTGTCATGATCTGGAGAATATTTTAAAGGATTTTTTTTTAGCGAAAACCGCATGTCGATCGATGCAGCCATTAAAAAGCCTTTTGAATAGCAAAATTCGGCCACCACAAATAGATAATAGATAATACAAGTACAAGTCTATGGGTATATATAGATACTCTACTGTTGCACGCAGAAGACGTGAATTCGATTGTCATGAGGGGATTCAAACAAAATTTGATTACGGTCATTTAGTGCAAGGAGAAAGCAAGATAGACAGCAACAACACAAGAAAGTACGACATACCAGTGGCACCTTTCAACCACCAACTCACAAGGTTCCCCTGAATCGAAGAACGCCACTTTTAAAAGGACATGACTTTGACTAAACAATTTTTTTTTGTCTAAGAGGAGTACATAGACTCAACAATTACCATTAGGTTTGTTGGCGTAAATTGCGTAACACAATTACGGCCGTTTAGAGCAAAGGGAAGCCAGACAGACAGACAGACAGACAGACAGACAAATAGACAGGCAGAGAAACAGACAGATAAGAACAAGTGGATGGTTGTCTGGTGCTCTGGTGGGGTTTGCTCCTTTCCTATGAAAAATCTACATGTTCTACACTTCTCCCCATTCTTTCTGCGTTTGTTACTCTCTTCTAACATCTGCAATCTTCGACACCTATATGACCTAATAGGGTTGCAAATGCTACAAAAGTCTTATTAAAACAACAACAACAACAACAACAACAACAACAACAACAACAACAACAGCAACAACAACAACAAAAGACAGGAACAACAGAGGGAAAGAGCAAAAGTACGACCTTCAAGCAGAGCCTACCAACCGTTCGCTCGGTCATTTCGTGAGTGGATACATTAATTGTGAGTGATGAGACTGCATTTACTCACCCATTGACACTTAATAAGTACATGCACACTAACACTGACAAACGGACAGACAGACCGCCACACACACAGACGAACACACACGGCCCCACACACGCACCAATAACTACACACACCAGAGACACAAACGAACACATTTTGCTCTGGTGAGCCCCTAAACACGGGTGATCATGACGTGCTCTTTTATTGAATGACACCTTTCTTCCTGCTCTTTTGTTGCACTTTCCGTCACGGATGACTGCGCACTACGTGCCGGGGAGGCGTGGTCTAGAGGTGGCAAAAATCCGGATAATCTACAAGGATAACCGGATAATTCTCAATAAAACATTAACCGAATTCAGACTCTCTTTCCTGACCTGTTTGCTGAAGAGGGTGCACCCATTTGTAGAAGTAATGCTAACCCGTTTGTCGAAGCAGTTCTAACCCATTTGCCAAAGCGGTTCACATCATATTATTTGCCGAAGAGGTGCACTAACATAGTATCCGAATTTTGCTAAAGCGACTCATTGCCCAGCCCTAGCGTGGTCCCTGGGCGATTGTTTTACACTTGGGACTTCCGAGGAAATCAATCATCCGCTGATCGTGGAAGTGATGGTATTTTTGTTTTGTTTTTGAAAGTGTTAAATGGCGCTCGATCGCAACTGCATAAGGTCATATAAACGCGCGGGACACAGCAAACATTTTTAGTTGAAAGGACATTTTGAACTGTGCACGGGTGGCTGCCGAAGTCTACTCTTATCGATTTTAGACCTCCAAGGAATCTTTAACGTTCGCAACTTGCACACGGAACCTCTGAGATTTTTCGCCCTTGTCCGAGAAGGCTATGTGTAGATCTTTCCTACCAGAAGATCAGGGGTGCGGCTGAAAGACCACAATGAGAAGGAGCCAAGGAGTAGCAGTAGAAAGGCTGCAGGAAGAGTCAGGAGCCCAGAGGAGGGGGCAAAGGGAGTGAAGGGGTGGGGGTAGAAAATGGAGAGTAAAGCAGACGGCAGAATGTTGCAAGAGAGCAGGAAGAGAGGTGAAAGGAGACAATTTTAGAGAATATTTTTTTTTTCGTCGGTACCTGAATTCGAACCTGGGACCTTTGAATGAGAAGCGAACACCTTAACCTCTTGGCAACGAGAGCCCCCTGGAAATGATGATGACAATGATGCCGATGCTGGTCGCTCAACGCTTTATTTATTATTATTA
>NW_004797959.1:218027-224937 GCF_000002075.1 Aplysia californica
AAGAAGAAGAAGAAGAAGAAGAAGAAGAAGAAGAAGAAGAAGAAGAAGAAGAAAGAGAAGAAGACGAACAAATCCAGATCAATGACAATTATTCCAAAGCTTTCCTTTGTGCACCCACTGTTAACTCGTTAAAGCCCTGCGCTTGGATCCCCTTGAATGCTGCACCTTCAAGTGTTTTTAAATAATTTCAGCAGACACAATCTACTCGTAAAGTATTCGAAGAAATCTTGTCATGTTTTTGGTGCTGTTGTCTTAGTTTAGTTCGTTCAGCATGAGTGCAGAGCAGTCTAACGACATAGTGACGACCATTTCTTGACCAGGAATAGCAGGAGAGACAAAGAGGAACGTGAAAAGGAAAGAGAACAATAATAATAATGCAGTCAAAAATTCGTGGCGCAACTTATCCTCAAATATCTCTTTAACGGGTGCATCAATGTCATCCATATTTTGCACAGCGGTTTGTATTCCATTTTTTAAAGGCTTAATCATATTTTTGCCCAAACCAATGAAGCTAGATTAAAAAACTTTTCGTCATAAATTTATATAAAATAATATAAACCCACGCCATGCGGGAAATGTGATTATTCACAGCACTTTCGCGTGGCCTACGACACAGATCGCCAATGACACTTTTTAGGGGCAAAACCTGTTACAAGAAATTGATTTTATAGCTAACACATTTTCTTCACTAAAGGTTCTCAAAACACGTGTTCAATAAAGACACTGTACCGATTAGAATAAAAAATAATGGACTTGCTTTAAAAAGCTGCATTGCCCCAGCAGTAAACCTTTTTAAAATCTGTAAAAAGCACATACTTGGATTTTTAGATGAGCATTTTTAATTAAGGAATTTTTTAGAATACTGCTAACAGCGGTTTACAAAAATTTTGAACTGTTAAGACAAATTGATACAAGGCATTGTGCAAAAGCTGGAGGGCCAATGTTTGAAACTTTAGGAAATATTGGACAATATGTTGCGTCGCGATTTTTTGACCGCACTATAGGGCCTAGAAGTAGCCCTCCAAACACCCGCCTTAACATTTAATTGAGCATGAAATTCTAAATAATAAAACAGCATTTGCATAGTGCATACTCCCGCTCAACAGCAAGCTCTGTGCGCTCTACCGACTATAAGTAACCAAGAAGACACAAGAACGGTCAGGAACATTCTAGGCTTCCACGGAAGCACATATTATATGCAGCCGATGGAGCACTCAAACACTAACCAACTAATAAGGTCTTTCACTGTCTACAGTCCGGTACCGATTCCATCGTGGACGAAGTGTGAAAAACTCGTATAAAATGTCTTTCCAGGAATATAACCGCCGGGCCCCCGACGGGGTTCGAACCCATAACCTTTTCGTTGTGAGCCCAACAGCCTAATCATTAGACCATTGACACAACAAAGTGTTCTCTTGCAAGTATATTATTATCAAACTAGAGCGACCATGTGCAACGTCTTTCTTCTTGGTAAACATTTTTTGAGTGCTTTACCAGAACAAGCAAGCTCACATTATTTTCAATAGATAGGTAAAAAAATAAAAATAAACACAAAACATTAAATAAGCCATCGGCAGGGTTTTGGACTTGTGCCCAAAATTGTTACATGATCTAAGAAGTGTTTTGCTTTCTTTTGTTACCTGACGTTCGTTTTGAAAACAATATTGTAAACAACGTCGTTCCAATGTGTCCGGCACACTGTGGGCAGTTGTGGAAGCTGCCAGCCATAATGATAAAGTGGCATGATAATACAGTACGAACATAAGTACTTAAGAAAATAATACTAGTGTCGAGAAATTATAAAAAAAGACAATCCTACTGCTTACAAGATATCAAAAGATTATAAACAGGCGTCTATTGTTTAGCCATTAGGCATTTCGCTATCGCAGCAGGAGATCTGAGTTCGATTTCCGAGTGAGGAGAATTTTTATCTCGTATCTCGCCTGATCTTTGTTCTGGGATGTAGTGTATCGCTCACAGCCCGGGTTGGCCTCTTAAATTATCTAAATTGGGTCGACGGGCGTAAAAAGACCTAAATTAAAAATAAATATATCACAAGAGTATGCTTACATCAAAAGGATATCAAAAGATAAACTTAATCGCGTATCAAATGATTATACTATTAAAATTTACATAAGAATATCAAATGGTCACCCGACTGTTTGCAGATTAACAAAATGTCATCAAGAATTTATAATATAATATTTAAGAAAAATCACAAAATGCCAAAAGGTTATCAGAATATCATCCAAATATCTGAAAAATCATCAGACGATTATCCAAAAGACAAAATATTACCAAAAGACCGACCGAACTTCAAAACATCATCAAAAAATTGCCCAAAGTCCCAAGATAATATATCTACAGACTAGGCTAAAAAATCCCCACAACACCACGATCTCCGAGCACAGTGCCAGAAGATGATAATTACTGGTTCCTGTTTGTGGGCGTGGCTTCATAGACGGGCGGTAACAACAAAGACAAGGGGAGACAATCTACTGAGTGTTGCATGTCGGGCGGACATATTGTATTGCACTGACTCAGAAAATGAGATTGCTTGTCGGGTTCTTTGTGTCGTTTTTTTTTTACTGCTTGTTTTTCAGTTGTTGTTTTTCTTTGTAGCCCCATACTCTTAACAGGATTAATGAATTTCATCTGGGTTTTTCCTCGCTCGCCGTTGTTTTCGATTTTTCAACTAGATCTATTTAAATAAAAACCAAAAAACTTTTTTTGTGGCTTCTGCTCTTTCCAGAGACAGAGTGGTATTGTGGTTGTAAATTTAAAAGATTTTTTTTAACGTCCCAATCGATACAATTTAGATCATTTAGGCTGCCGATTGCTTCGACTCTGCCTGTCAGAGCCAGTGCAGGCTGGGAGGAAAACAATATCCCAGCAGACAGACTGAATTAAGCGGTGATATATCGCCCTTACATGGGAATTGAACTCATGTCTTCTGTTTGTTACGGCGAAGAGCTGAAATGTTACACCACAGGCGTCAGTGAACAGAGTGTGTGTGAAGTTGTAGTAAGATGCGTGGCTCGTACAACAACATTAACAGCAACAGCAACGACAACAACACCACCATCATCACCTACCCCACCACCACCATCAACAACAACAACAACAGCAGCAGAAGCAGCAGCAGCAGCAGCAACAGTAGCAGCAATAATAACAACAACAAAAACAGCAACAACAACAACAACCACAATAACAATAATAACCACAATAACTACAACAACCACCACCACAACAACGGCAACAACAGCAGCAACAACAGTAACAACAAAAACAGCAACAATAACAACAACAGCAATTACAACAACATCACTGGTTGTGGTGGGCTCAGTTGAAGGAGCAGGGTGCACCTTTGTTGTAAACAACCTTGAGTAATTTCCAGTGTTCACACAAACAAAACCTACGTTTGTGTGTGTGCGTGTGTGTGTATGTGTGTGTGTATGCGTGTGTGTGTGTGTGTGTGTGTGTGTGTGTGTGTGTGTGTGTGTGTGTGTGTGTGTGTGTGTAATTAGTTTTACGGCTTTTTTGTGTATGAGACAGAAGCTAAAGTGATAAAACTAAGTAAAAGCCACTTCAGATTATGTTATAACACACTAATAGATACAGTTATTCCGCGACCAATCCAATTTCTAAGACACTCGAACCGACAGAGGGTGTTGAACATCTTGCTCTTATTGGAAAAACAGAAAGAAAGAAGAAGGGTTGGACAAAGAACAACTTATTTTGAGAACTTGAATAGATAGGTTGGTGTAGGGGAAATACCAGGATAGGGTTTTGAAATCATCTCATTAAAGAAAACCGGGGTCTATGGTGGAGTGGTCAGGCTAATGAGGAGAAATTATATCTAGTATCTTCGTTTTTCTGCTATGATTCAATTACTATGTTGTATACCTCTTAGCCCGCTTGGCCCTAACAGGCAGGATCGAAGCATCTCGTCTCCTAGATGATCTAAATTGGGTCTAAGGGGGCGTAAAACATTTACTAATTACACAGAAATGAATGACACTTTGTGATCGTCTATGTCCTTATCGTATCTATGAGTAGTACATGTACTCCTTGTAGCTGAAGAAATGTATTAAGTAAAAAAAAGAGTACTTCTGCGGAACAAAAGTCTAAACGTGGCCACCTGCAGCTTTATGACTGCAGTGACATCAAGTTGCGTCCTGTGTTTTGTTTTAGTTTCGTTTGAAAAGTATTTCCAATTTTACAACTCCTGTTCTTTACCATTTTTGATTGTGAACAGTATCTTTGATCTTTATGGCGTTACAATGTTTTGTCACAAATAGTGTTGTAACCGAGGATTATGTACTGCTTTGATTCGGGGTTTTTTCTCTTCAAGAGCATACACAGATTGTGGACGAATAATTCCCCCCCCCCCACACTTTTTTCGTTGTTTTGAATATGACTCGCTTACTCCTAATGCCCAGGCTGTCTTAGATCTAAGAAAGCCTAGCCAAAAGCCCTCCGTTTTCATCTACAGGATCTAGATCTCCTAACGTACACTGTCTCGTCATTGTAACTCCCAAATCTCGATGCATGATATATACATACAAGGATGGTCATATAAATATAACCCGAATTAGTTATGTTTTAACCTTGTTAGATTTTCTACTGGTTTCAGAAGAAAACAATTACACGCAAAAACAACAACAGTGTGGCGACTAACCTTAAGACCAAATTGTTGAGGTGTGTTGTTGTTTATGTGTAGTACGTCGCACTTGAGTTCATGAGTAACAGTTCAATGAAAATGTCCAAACTGTTCGGGTGGAATGTATGAAAGTTATATCTCGTCCTGCAACGACTTACGTGTGTATGTGTGTGTGTGTGTCTCCATGCTACATTGGCGACCCCAACTTGATATAAGGTAACCTTATTTAGAGATCTAGATTTAATGTAGCATTCCCTAGAACCTAGTAACGGCGATACGTTTTCAAAATCATACCATGGCGCTCATATGACCTTATGCAGTTGCGAGTGCCGTAAAACATCTACTAAAACTAAAACCTAAAAAACCATGTCAATCGAAACTGTAGCACTCAAACTTCCTACGTTCTGGACTTCTTGTCCTGCGTGGTTCGCACAAACAGAGGCCCAATTTACTTTGCGTGTGTGTGTGTGTGTGTGTGTGTCTTCATGCTACAACAGCAACATTCTTGTACAAAATAAATTCGAGAAGGCTCATATCAAAGCTTAATTGACGATAAAGGAAGAGGGGGGCTAGAGATTCAGAGCACTCCTCTCATGTGCAGGTACCGGATTTGAACCCGGTGATTACCGGCATGTCCAAATTTCACTTCTCCTACTTCTCCAGCTTTCTCTTGATTCCCTTTAATTTTGTTCTTTTATTTTACTCTCTTTCTCAGATTATATTTCAAAACATCGCACATACTAAATGTCCTTCTTTCTCCACAGCCTTTTCATAGGACAGGAAAAGTCGAGCACATATTCGTCTTGGAAAAGGGCGAAACGTCTCGGAGGTTCCGATGCATATTACGGCTTTGGTAGATGGGAATTGTTGAAGAGTAGACCGTGTGACTATCACCTGAGCAAAATTTTAAAGTTTCCCTGCCATTAAAAAACAATATCTTTACATGTATCTTGTCTGCTTACTTACTTTTACTTTTTCATCCTCTGTTGCCGTTTAGCGACGAGGAAAGATGCAGTTTTCTAAGGTGGGACAGCTCCGCAGCTCTTTCAGTTTGATTATGTTTTCTCAGGGTTTCCTTGACACCCTCAATCTCACCTTTTGCGTGGCCTTCCTCTTCCTCTATATCCCGAGTGCATGGTGTTGTAGGCTCTCGAGGCTGGCTGGCCAGGTGACACACGAAACCGGTGGCCAAACCATTTTATTCTCAGTCGTTCTGTGTAAAACAGGCAGAACTCAGTGTCGATAGTTGTTCTTACTTCTTAATTTCTCTGCCTGTCTCGTCTTGTTAGGTTGATGGTTTTGCAGAGACATTTCATTTCGCAAGCAGTGATTTTGCTTTCATGGGTTTTACGTAATGTCCAGGTCTGGCACTGGTAGCATAATGTTGGTATGAATATTGAAGTGATAAGCTGTCTCTTTGTGTCCCTCGAGAAGTTTGGATGAGATAGGAGGGGTGCAAGCTGGGAGGTGACAGCGTTGGTTTTTTGAGTTCGCATTTTTATTTTTCTGTCTAATGACCCGTTTTCAGAAAAAGTGCTGCCAAGATATTTGAACTCCTACATCTGTTTCAGTTGTTTACTATTGACGTGGATGTTCTGGATACTATGGTTTCGGACCACTTTCATAACTTCTATTTTTGATGTTCTTATTTTCATGTTAAAATTCTCGCAGCTGTAGTTTAGTTCGGTAGTGTGATATTGGAGACTTTGTTGGTTTTTCTGGGAATAAGACATTGGTTGTCTGCGACCAGAATGGCATTTAGGCTTTCCTTGGTTTGCGTTTTGCGTTATTGTGTCCATATATATATATAACAGGTTGGAAGGTAGAACGCATCCATGTTTTATTTTATCGTACTCCAGATTTTACTTTGAACCAGTCTGTATTGCCTTCATTCGTTCTTACTGAGCTTCTGCAGTTAGTATATAGAGCATCATACCTGCAAAACAGTAAACTACATCCTTATACCTTCCTTGATTTCAAACGAATTGACTTCTCCTTGGGAGAATACAAAGAAATCGAGATCTGAAGGGAGGGGAGTAGTACTTGAGCGATGTACTTCCTCTATGTTTACCTCCCAGGCAAAAGGTGTATCATACATACTGCTTTGAATTCGTCTGTCAAGACTCAAAAAGGCGTAGAATTGGCGATAGCGAATGCGTATCCTTACCGTGGTGAAATATGCTTTGTATTGAGGATTCACAGATCGACAAAGACACACATGCACACACACACACACACACACACACA
>NW_004797959.1:225037-226642 GCF_000002075.1 Aplysia californica
CACACACACACACACACACACACACACACACACACACACACACACACACACCAAAGGAGTTGAACAGTTTTGTTTTCGTTTATACGCTTAGAAAGTAACTCAACTAAATTGTTGTAGCAACAGGCAGGACATCCGCAAAGAGCCGAACGAAAGCAAGGAAGGGAGACCCGTAACACAAGTTTTGTTTCTTTGTGTGAAAGTGGATCCTATCGATACCACACATGGGAAGGATACTGAATGATACTGCGGTTATTGAATACTACGGCTCCAACTGCTGAGGTAGTAAATGTCCCACTGACACATATTGCACTGCCGCTTGATGGAGACCCCTTTTTAAAAATGAGGTAAGTGTTTTACGGCGTTCACAACTGCATAAGGTCAAATGAACGCAACACATTAAATACTTTCAGTTGGTAGGAAATTTTTAATTAGCCCGGGTTTGATTGTAAATGCTTACCCCCCCCCCACCCCCCTTTATAAAATCCCCGAAAAAACTGCAATCGTACCGCACCTGCTCTTGCATACACTTCTCCAACACAATCACCCGAAGAAACAAAACAGTTCCCAATGTCCTTTTGAATTTTTTTTCACGATCACAATGACATTATCTACCTTTCTAAGACAACCTTTTTTTCTCCTCGACAACGGGGGGGCGTCTAGGATAAATTCGATAACACAGTGTGAATAAAAAAAAGGTCAACTCCTTTTTCAAAATCAGTGACAGATGTTATTTTACACTCCGCTTAGAAATACATGTAGGTGGGCTGGACAAAACCTTTAGCTTTCTTATGGTGGCCAAAGTGGGCGCTGGATATTGTAAAAAAGATTGCCATGCACTGAATTAAATGAATTATTATTTGTGGTATTTAAGCCGAGCAAAGAGTGCCACACATTAGCAAGGAATTATGAAGTCTACAAAAGTATGTGTAATTTCCCCCATCGAGGTCTATGAAATAATTAGAAGATCAGTTTGATGACTAAGTCCTACAACAAACATCTCCCACGTTTTTTCTTCCTGCACGATGGCATTGCGACGGGCTAAACAAACGGACAATGCGGGCAGGGTTTGATCGACCCATGGGCTAAAGAGATGCTGAGTATTTTTGTTTGTTTGTTTGGAAGGGTAAGATTCCTTAGGTATATATTATGTGTTTCTAGGAAATAGGTAAACGTTAGTTGTTGTCACACCTTCATTGAAGGGGTCAGAAAAATAGTCTAGGTCATCTTGAGGTTGTTTCGAGAGAAAGAAAAAAAGCAAAAACAAACAAACAAACAATTCAAAAACAACACCTCCCCCCCCCAACAACTACAGCTGGTAATAAGTATGATGATTTTATGCAAGCGACTTGGGGTAACTTATAAAGGCCCTAACTCTGAATTAAAGCCATCCAAATTTCAGTTATGGTGTAGTCTCGACTGACACGTTTTGTCATACTAAAACTTAAAATGTGACTAAGACTTAGACGCTTCAATTTTTCAGACCACTTTAATATGCTCCGGGTTGTTGCAGAAATTGCGGCTCGATGTGTATCCCCCCCCCTCTCTCGTCCTCTGTCTGTCTGTCTGTCTGTCTGTCTGTCTGTCTGTCTGTCTGTCTGTCTGTCT
>NW_004797959.1:229055-230769 GCF_000002075.1 Aplysia californica
CCCCTTCCACCTTTCCTTCTCATATGTTCGTGTAGAAGGCAGATATGTACACACATAGAAGGGCGGGTGAGCTGGAGAGGAGACGACGCCAGTCGAGGGTGAGCTCTGTGACAATGGGAGAGAGCATTCGTTTGACGAAAGGATCGAAAACGTGCGCTTGGTCATTGTGAGAAGTGTAGGACAGAGGTATTGCACTGCGCGCGCGTGCGCGTGTGTGCGGGGGTAGACTGATGGTTGTGAGAAGTAGAGGATAGACAGATTACAGAGAACAGCATGCGCATGAGGTGCCGCCATTCACTGTGAAAAGTGTAGAACAGAGGTATAGGACTGCTTGTGTGTGGGGCGACTGGTCATTGTGAGAAGCGTAGGGTAGAGAGAGACAGAGAGTACAGAGAACAACATGCGCATAAAGTGCCGCCAGTAATTGTGAGAAGTGAAGAACAGAGGCATAAGAGAGGTAAAGCACTGCGCGCGCGTGTGTGTGTGGGGCGACTTGTGATTGTGAGAAGTGAAGAATTGAAGAGACAAATAATTAATACAGAGAACAGCGATTTGAAAAGTGTAGAATAATCAGATTACAAAAACTGTAAGCGTTAACGATGTCACCAAAGTTTGTGACACGAATTGGATAGACATAAAACACTGCATATGTATGTATTGAGGGGGGGGGGGCAGTGATTGTGGAAGTGTGGAATAGGGAACATGAAGAGCCGCTAGGAGTTGTGGGAAGTTTAGAGCAGAGGTATTTACGTGCGCGTGTGTGGCGTTACTGGTGATTTTCAGGAGTATAAGATAGAGAGATATCTGTGCATGTATGTGGAGACGAGATTATATATTGAGAAGAATAGGACAGAGGTATAACATAGTGTGTGGGGCGACTGGTGATTGTGAGAAGTATGGGATGGGCAAATTTCAGAGAACCACATGCGCGTGAGGTGCCACCAGTCATTGTGAAAAGTGTAGAACACTGTGTGGGGCGACTGGTGGTTTGAAAAAAAAAAGTAGGATAATCAGACGACAAAAATTGTAAGCACATAATATAATGTCACTAAAGTTTGTGAGAAGAGTGTGACGCCTGGTGATTGCGACAAGTGTAGGATGGACAGATTATTATAGAGAACAATAATATCCCGCCAGTGCTTGTGTGAAGTGTAGACCAGTGCTCTTGAAGGGGACTGGTAATTTTAAGATGTTCTGAATAGAGGTATAACAAAATTGCTCGCGTGTGAGACCCGACTGATATTATTACAATTTGAGAAGTTTAGAACCGAGCTATGAACGTGTGTGTGTATGTAGGGTTACTTGTGATATTGAGAAGAGAAGGATAGAGAGATATCCGCGCGTGTATGGGGAGAGACTGTTGATTTGAGAAGTGTAAGATTAGAAAAAAAAATAAACGTGTGCGCGTGTGGGTAGTCTCGTAGTTTGAGAAGTGTATGACAAAAGGATATTTGCGTCCATTCGTGGGGGCTTCTGGTGATTTTGAGAAGTGTAGGACAAACAGACCACAGGGAACAGTATGTGCATGAGGTGCCGCTGGTAGTTGTTGGAAGAATAGAACAGATGTATTAACGTGCGCGTATGTGGAGTTACTGGTGATTTTGAGAAGTTTAAGATAGACCGCAGTATCTATTCGGAGACGTGTTCGACGGAGATAGACTAATCAAACTGCTTGGTGCCTCAAGACCAAGTAAAACAATCTAGGGGGTTACGG
>NW_004797959.1:230930-232075 GCF_000002075.1 Aplysia californica
GGGGCATGTCTCCCTGTTTTAACCCATAATTTGATATTTTGCTTTTAGGTTTGAAATTTTCTTGAAAATAATTGATTTGCGACAGTATTAGTGGCTATATGTGAGATCTGCAGCAAACGATACGCAGTTTGACCCCCCCCTCCCCCCAGTGCATCTGTGTGCGGGAGTACGTCTCCGAATAGTTCCTGTAGTTCCTGGGTACTCGCCGGAGACGTCTCCGAATATTCTTCCAAAATAGAGTGATACTGTGCATGTATGTGGAGACGAGATTAATTGAGAAGAATAGGACAGAGGTATAACGTAGTGTGTGTGGAGCGACTGGTGATTGTGAGAAGTGTTAGATGGACATTACAGAGAACAGTATGCGCGAAAAGTGCCGCCAGTCATTGTGAACAGTGTTGAACACTGCGTGTGAGCGGGGAAAACGGTGATTTGAAAAAAAAAGTAGGATGATCAGATTACAAAAACTGTAAGCATATATAATGTCACCAAAGTTTGTGAGAAGGGTGGGGCGACTGGTGACTATATTATAAATTCTAGAATAGATAGATAACAGAGAACAGCATGCGCTTGAGGTGCCGCCAGTAAGGTTTGAAAGTGTAGAACAGACAGAGGTGTGTGGGGTTACTGGAGATTTTGAGGAGTGTAAGATAGAGAGATATCTGAGCATGGATGTGGAGACGAGATGAATTGAGAAGAATAGGACAGAGGTATAATATTTATAGTGTCTGTGGGGCGAGTGGTGACTGTGAGAAGTGTGGGATGGACATATTACAGAGAAAAGCATGAGCGTGACGTGTCGCTAGTAGTTGTGCGAAGTGTACCACAGACTGAGGTATTAAAGAGCGCGTGTGTGGGGTTCATGATGATTGTGAATAGTATAGGATAGACAGATTACAGAGACCACACCGGCGTCTATGTTATAGTATAGCAGTTGGGCGCTTAGCTGTCACACGCATAATACCAAAGTTCGATTCCTGAGTGTAGGGAAAGATTTGTTTTATCGGGTATCTCGGTCTTTCTGCCGGGATGTTGCATCCCTCTTAGCCCTGATAGGCTCTGACAGGCTGGGTCTGAAGCCTGCCTTCTAAATAATCTAAATAGTGTCAATAAGGGTATGAACACATCTACATTAAACCCCCCCC
>NW_004797959.1:234266-236042 GCF_000002075.1 Aplysia californica
CTCTCTCCTTTTCTCTGCCCCCCCCCATCTCTCTCTCTGTTCCCGTCTCTGTCTCTCTGTTCCCGTCTCTGTCTCTCTGTCTGTCTCTCTATCTGTCTGTCTGCCTGTCTGTCTGTCTCCCCCTCCCCCTCCTTCTCTCTCTGTCCCTCTCCAGCGACAACCTTTAATAAGTCCCAACACGTTTATTGGAAATCATCGGGTTTTTGTTGATCGATCTTTGAATATTTTCTTGTCTGGAAATCCCGAAGAACAAGAGATATCACCTTCATTTTTATGTCTTCCTTTTCCGGTTTCGCTTATTCTCGCTCCTCTCTCTTCTCTACTCTAGGCGGTAGAAGTGAACTTGAGCAACCACCCCCGCCCCCTATTCTTAAAATAAGGTAAAATGTCTTTCGCACAAGACGTCAGGGGGCTCTCGTGGCCTAGAGGTTAAGGTATTCGCCTCTCATCCTATAGGTTCCGGTTTCGAATCCGGATAGCGACGGAAATTTTTCTTCTCTTTCCTGCTCTCAAGCAATGTTCTGTCGTCTACTTTCGTCTCCACTTTCTGCCCCCACCCCCTAACCTCATTTGCCCTCTCCTCTGGGCTCCCGACTCTTTCTGCAGCCTGTCTACTGCTACGCATGGGCTCTTTCTTAAGGCTCCTTTTAGACGTACAGTTCATTCATCGACAAACTGACAGTTTAACCGACGGACGCTAGATCTGGGGCATCGTTGAACTGACCGTTTGTCGACGAGAGAAGTTCCGTTTAGACGTACAACTTTTTATCCTTAGAGTGTCAGTCACACATAAAGAAATTAACTTGGTAATGCGGTATTAAATTGAATTCCCCTCGTGATTTTTACTAATTTTGGGTTGCTGATCACGAAAATCTAATTATTTTTTAAAATTTGGCCAATATTCAGAAAAATTTTGGAAAGCATTTTCAACTCCGCCTTGGGCAACATCAAAGAAGCCGCTCTCTCGTCGTCATGCTTTCAGTTCGCCGGCCGCAAATATCTAGGCGATATCGAGAGGATTGCTTGTTTCCACGCTCAGTTTTCCCGGATTGTTGACAGGACCCCCGCCATTCTAAAACTTTCGATATCCTACCGTTTGTCGATAAATGAACTGCATATGTAAAGGGCCTCTTACAGCTGTCTTTTAGTCACACTCCTGATCTTATGGTAGGAAAGATCTACACCAAGCCGTCTCCGACTAGGGCAAAAAATCTCAGAGGTCCCGTATGCAAGTTGGGCACGTTAAAGGTCACATCGCAGTCCAAAATCGATGAGAGTAGGCATCGGCCGTCAGCTGGGCAAAATTCTAAATTTCCTATCAACTGCACATGTTTAATGTGTCCGGCGCGCTCATATGACCTTATGCAGTTGCGAGTGCCGTGAAACACTTACCAAAAAAAAAAACGAAAAAAAACCCCCACCCCAAAAACACAGCAAAACATGACGTCACAAAGACACGTAATGTAGATCCAACAGAGAGTGGAGACCATGGAAATGCGCACTGGGACTGTTGTTCAGAATGCAGGGCTAACGTTTACGGTAGCGTCTTATTATGTACTGAGAACGCCTTCATTTAGAAAACGATAACAACAACAAGAACAACAACGACAACAACAACACCAACAAAAACGACAACAACCAGTAAAAACACGACTAATGCCTAACCCCCCTCTCCTCCTCCAAAACAACAAAAAAACAAAAACGAAACAACTCCCCCACCCAACCACAGAATTCAATCAATGAAGCAAGTAAAAAAAAAATCTACTATAACAGACA
>NW_004797959.1:239222-240862 GCF_000002075.1 Aplysia californica
AAAAGTAAAAGTAAAACTAAAGTAAGTTACCATTCAACTTATTGATAAAGATTGTGAATTGAGATTCTGGGTTGTGTTTATCTATCTATCAATTTTTTTCAAAGTAGAGGTATTACGGCGCTCGCAACTGCATAAGGTCACATGAGAGCCAGCCATATCTATCAATGATAGATCGATCTGATAATATGCTTAGATCTATATTTTTTCTGGATGAAATGAAAAGAATAATATTAATTATATTATTAAATAAAATGTCTTGAGAACCTGGTTGTATTTATACATCTACTAAGGAATTTTTTTTGCATCTAATTAGGCTACATACTTGTACTTATATTGTCGAATTTTGCTGCATTTATTCTGGGATAAAAATATAAACTAAAGTTTACGTTACAAATAACATGTAAACACTATTTATTATTGGTCGATCTTTCTAATTAGATCTATATACTTCTATTTTCTAAATTTGCTGCATTTATTCTGGACAACTTTTATATTAGCGATATAGAACTTACCTTGAGAAACTTCAGAAACAAGTTGCTGTTCATTGATTGGTTGATCCAATTAATTGTCTACCCCTATTCAATAAATTTACTAATGAGGATAGTGTCTTGAAAAGATTGTCTTATTTATAGAGCCTATCGTTTTATATTTATTGATGGATGAATTGATCTGAAAATACTTACAAGTTACTATGTATTTTATCTAAATTAGCAGCTTTTCATCTTGTAAGAGGCCACGTCACTACATTTATCTTTTAAATAAATATTGGGTCTTGAAAGGCTGGTTTCATCCATCTATTTATTTATTAATAAGTTTATCGAGCCATTGACACGTTACTGTTTTCTCTAATTTAGCATCATTAAAATTTATTCAAGGAATAGACTACAACAAGACGTCTTGTGTTTCTAATAATAATAAAGTTCACACTTTAAAAAGCTGTTAAACTTGTCAATCGGTTCATTCTATTCATTATCAATTTTATGTAACAATTTCCTCATTTCATCTAAATTAGCACTCCTCAAAATTGATTATTTACTTAATGAGGTTCACATCCTGAAAAAAAGCCCAAGCTAGTTGTATCCACTTATCTATGTATCGATAGTTTGACCGAATTATTTACTAACAATCTCTAAATTAGCATCTAGTGTCCTTTCACCGAGGCTTAAAGGAATCGTGAGAGCCCAGTAAATAAAACAGATCGATACCAGGGAAGTTCACTTTATAAAGACCAAGCCCAGCCTTCTGTGTAGAGCTCTGTTGGGCCCTCGTGAATATTCAAGTCGCATTAGGACGAGGAGCAAGTGGGGCCACGGTTCCCCGAGGACCTGTGTTATGAATGACGTTAGATGCGAAGGGACACCAGTCAGCCGCACAGATGATTTCTCAGTGGAACATTCTAGTATATTCAGGGATAATGAAAGGTCACCCATTGGAGTGTGGAAGGGTTCATAGCTCATAGGTCAAGTCCTGTAGGACACCGAGTCATGATATGTTTATGAAGAACATGTCGTGTTTTGTCGTTTGTCCTTTTGATCAGGTCATTCCGACATCGTGCGTGTGAATATTTTTCCTGTTTCTATTTGATTGTCTGTCTGTCTGTCTGTCTGTCTGTCTGTCTGTCTGTCTGTCTGTCTGTCTGT
>NW_004797959.1:241134-244515 GCF_000002075.1 Aplysia californica
GTGCATGTGTCTGTCTGTGTGTCTATCTCTGAGTGTGTCTGTCTATCTGTTTCTCTCTCTTTTCTTTTTCTCTCCTTTTGTGTTTGTATGTGTGTGTGTGTGTGTGTGTGTGTGTGTGTGTGTGTGTGTGAGTGTGTGTGTGTGTGTGTGTGTGTGTGTGTGTGTGCCATGTGCATGTGCATACTTAGTTTGAGTGCATGTGTTTATGAGCGTGTGTGCGAGTAAGAGTGAGCACGATTTTTTTGTATCTCTTAGCCTGGGTCCGTAAAAACGTGCAAATATAGCCGAACCTACTAAATGGCTACCTGTCTAAGACTGCCTACATTTTTCCTCGACAATGTGTGGCCGTCTTAGACAGCTTCAATTGCATATACGTGGTACTGTGAAGTGACCTCCCCCCCCCCGCCCCAGTGAAATTAATTGCAACATTTTTTAACCGCGAAGGTCCGAGAAGGGATAGCGATTCTAATACACGCGCACCATGCCCATTTTATACATATTAAAAGACTGTACATAATGAAACCGTGGAGGGAGGCCAGATTTTTTCCCGCACGCGGAAGCAAAAGCTACCATTTTGGCGCAATTTTATAAAAGTTATTTGTTTTTCTGGGTCATGGATCTGATATTATGTCTGATACGTCTGATGAAAGCAACCAATCAGAAGGCTGTGATATATTGTGCAATGCGGAGTCGGATCTTTTGTTTGCACGCAGAATGCGATAGGCCCTAATGGACTTCTGGATCAAACTTAATGCATGTATAGTGTGCACTAGATCCGCGCCATTAATCGACCCACCCTCAAGGATGTTATTATTATTAAGTGTGTGGCTTCGTGGTGAAATCCACCGCTCATCAAAATAACGACATTGAAGAAACCGACATTTCCCCGTCAGTTGTACAGGTTTTATCAATTTTATTTATTTATTTTTTTAGCTCGACGCCTTTTCTGTTAATTAAAAAAAAATACTTCTCCATGGATTTTACTAGGAAACATTGGCCAAAGGCTCAAAAACTACAAATTTGCAGTTTTCAAGGACACTCCCGATTTGATAGTCCCCAAATTTTTCTGCAATTTTCTCTGTAATGTTACCTTTTCCATCACTCAACCGCCATTTCCTTAATTCGCAAGTACCTCGACTGCTATTAAATATGGATGGGAATTTTAAAGGTGAAAAAAACAACAACAACAAAGCGATCTAACTATCTTTAAGACGATACCGATAACTCCATATGCTCAAAAATAAATTATCGAGAGCCTGATTTCACCATGTCGTGACACACATGTATCAAACGATAAATTTATTATCAAAAGTATCGAACAGGTAATAAACACAGGCTATTATCAGCCCCCCCCCCCCAATTGCTGCATAGGTTATACATTATGTCTTTGAATGGCTACCTTTCAGCAGGATGAAAAACATTGCATTAAAAAAAATAAGATCAGTTTTGTTCCTCTAATGCGAGGATTCCACGGACCAGAACGTTTGTCTCATGAAGAATACTTGAAAGGTAAAAATTTTTAATATAAACTTTTTTCCTTGGAGGACTAGTGGAAAGATAGATATATCACGATTTGAACGTTTATCCCATGAACACTATAGGTTGGATTTTAAATTAATGTTTATCATGTGAATATTAATGAAAAAAATAGGGAAATCAAATACCCGTTTACCACGTGAATTTTAATTTAAAAAATAAGGACATGTATTTATGGTTTATCACGTGTGGGTAGCGACCGAAAAAGTTTCTTCTCTAAAAATTGTCTCCTTTCTCCTCCTTTCCTTCTCTCCAGCAATGTTCTCTCGTCTGCTTTCGTCTCCACTTTCTGCCCCCGCCCCCTCACCCCCTTTGCCACGTCCTGTGGGCTCCTGACTCTTTCTGCTGCTTTTCTACTGCTACTCCTTCGCTTCTTCTTACTGCTGTCTTTCAGCCACACCCCTGATCTTCTGGTAGGAAAGATCTAGATCTACACTTAGCCTTCTCGGACAAGGGCAAAAACTTCGGAGGTGTGCAAGTTGTGCACGTTAAAGATCCCTTGGTGATATAAAATCGATAAGAGTAGGCTTCGGCCGCCAACCGGGAAAATTCAAAATTTCCTACCAACTGAAAAAGTTTAATGTGTCCCGCGCGCTCTTATGACATTCTGCAGTTGCGAGCGCCGTAAAACACTTACAAAAAAACAACAACAAACAAACAAAAAACCCATACATACGTACTCCCACACTCACAAACACACACACACAGACACAGACACACACACACACACACACACACACACACACACACACACACACACACACACAAGTAAAAGCAAACACACAGACCATAGCGTATATAATTTAAAAATAAAACGATAGATAGATAGATAGATAGATAGATTGATAGATAGATAGATAGATAGATAGATAGATGGATCGGTAGATAGATAGATGGATAGATAGATAGATAGATAGATAGATAGATAGATAGATCAATCGATAGATCGATAAATCGATAGATAGATAGATAGATGGATTTCTCTCATTATTTCCCCCATAGAGTTTAACCAACACTTCCCCACTCTCATTAAGTAATGGGCCAAATAAAAGCTCACAGAAATGTAAAGTTGAACTTGAACAATACCAACGTTGCTACTACACTGTTATTTAGCCCACATTGCGACAATGGCAAAGCTCAAACTCAAAGCCCCGCGGCGTTTTAGTTTTATCGACGAATTCAAGAGGCTGTGGTGGTAATTAGACTGTGAGCACATAGGCTTTTCGTTATGGTGAGTTGGTCGATGATTTCGTGCATTTTTCGCCGCTCACACGGCCGCCCTTTGGCGCCCATTTTTCGCTGGGCCAGCTGCTTTAGCGTGCATCTTTCGCTGCTCATACGAGCGGCTGGCTTTGGCGCATGGCGTGTATTCTTCGCTGCTATTACGAGCAGTTGGCTTTTGGCGTGCACTTTTCGCTGTTCACATGACCAACAGGCTTTGGCCCTATAGCTGTCTACTAATCAAACGGGGGCCAAACAATGGTGGTATCCGTCTCATTGTGCCACTATTCACTATGGCAGTGTCAGGTCTTGTCCTCATTATTGTTGTTGTAGTTGGGTTTTTTTTTGTATTACATGTATTTTTTGTTTTTTTGTCGTTTGTGTCATTTGCATTTTTGTGGAGTTGGCGCATAATGGTGTAGTGATTAAGCACTTTTTCGTAGCACGTAAAAATACAGTTTGATTACCGTATGAGGAAGTTGTAGTATTGATTGAGTATTTCCGTCTTTATGTATCAACAATATATCTCTCGCAGCCCGGGTTGGCTGAAGCAGGCATAGTCGAAGCAGTATACCCCTTAAATGATCTAAACTGTTTCGATTTTTTCCTGGAAAAGTGTGTGTG
>NW_004797959.1:247531-255153 GCF_000002075.1 Aplysia californica
AGACGGGTTGGCAAGGGGAAGGCTGTAGGGTGTGAACGAAGCAAAAAAGAAAAACACACACACGAAAGGGATAGACAGAGAAGTAAATAGATTGCTTAGCAGATAGATAGACAGATAGATTCATAGCTAGCTTGTTGGCTAAATGGATAGATCTATAAAAAGAAAATATGTAAATTCTCACTCTATCTTTTTTCTATCCCTTTTGCTCCTTTTTCTTTCTTTCTTTCTCTCTCTCTCTCTCTCTCTCTCTCTCTCTCTCTCTCTCTCTCTCTCCCTTTCTCTCACCTCTGCCCCGTCTCTCTCTCTCTTCCCCCCCTCTCTCTCTCTCTCTATGTGATTCTTTCCTTTTTCTCTCATCTTTTTCTCCCTTCTTCTTACCCCTCCCCCCTCTTTCTCCTTCACTTACCATTTTTCCTTTCATCTCGTCAAGGAACTACAACACCTTTTCAATTCCTCCCTCCTTCCCCAATGCACTTCACGCGGCTGCTTCTATCAATAATTCTCACCCTTCGATCATGCAAATTGTATACAGATAATCAAAAACTTCTTTTTTCTATAACAGGTCGATTAGATAATCACCGCGGTTTCTCAATAATTGAGTGCGCCCGATCTCATCTGATGGAGCAATTACGTGGCCGAAATCAGCTCTGGTCTACCTTCTCAAATGATCAATTTTCAGATTACCTGTCTATAAAAAACATACAAAAATTGTAATTGCAGGTGTTTTACGTTCTCATTGACACTATTTACATCAGTTAGGAGGCAGGCTACTTCGAGTCTGCCTGTTGGCGAGGCCAGTACGGGCTGAGAGCAATATGACGTCCAAGCAGATAGACTGAGATAGAATGTATTTGATAATGAACCTTACCCCCACACGGGAACCGAACCTGCGTCCTTTGCGTGCGACGGCGGAGAGTCTAATTAATGCTATACCACATATATACCGATGGCTATTTATCTCGAAGATAAAACGTGATTAAAAAAAAAAGAACAGAGTTAAAACAGACCAATAACAAATAAGACACAACAAACACTTATCTTATATAATATCCATTTGCGCCTTTCTGTTTCCTATCTGTTGACGTCTACATCTCGTACATGCGAGTTTCAACTATTTTTTTGGGTCTTTTCAACAATTCTGAGAGAATTATGTTGAAAAAGGTGTCAGACCCTTACACTTACTTACTTAAATATCTTAAGGGTATGTCTATACTATGTGTAGCTGACTCGTTGAAAACACACAATCTGTTGCTGTCAACGCTTGAAAATACGTTCTTTTGGAGCGCTTTAAAAAGAAGCTTAGAATTCACTTTTATTTCAATCCTGCTTTCTATACCTGAAATTGCAAACGGCAGGCAGCGACATGCCTGCTGTGAAATACATTTGTATATTAATAAAGTTTGTGTTTCTGATGTGTGTATGATAGTTCAAAATGAGTGGCAACATTGCCTTTAGTCCGTTGATAATTAAAAAGTGTGATATGGTATAGCTTTAAAGCCCTTTTCAACACAATACGGTTATTTAAGAGGCGGAACCTCCGAGCTAAGCGTTCACTGATGATTAAAGGCATATCATACATCTGCTACATCTTTATAGCGTTAATTGTTTGAATCGTGCTGTGATGTCACGACAGTGTATTGGTTTGAACTTACGGCGCCACGCCTTGATTGTGTACCCAAAACGCGAACATAACATAGTTTGCCACATTTGTAGCCCACTTAGATTTCTCCCCTTCCTCTCGCTGGGTACTTAGAATTATTTACTTTCGTTCTCATTATTTCTCAACATCAAAGAACACAAAGAGCTCTCTTATGCCGAGGTGTGTCCGTTGAGAACTAACAAAACATTCAATATTTCCTCGAATAAATTGTGCAATCAGCTCATGGGCAGGGTAGAAAAACTAGGGCCATATTGCCACAGAAGTTCGGAGAAAGAATAGAAGGTGCTGTATTATGTTGCTCAATTAGAAGGGGGCTCTCGTGGCCTAGAGGTTAAGGTGTTGGCCTCTCATTCAAAGGTCCTGGGTTCGATTCCGGGTTGCGACCAAAAAATTTTCTTCTCTAAAATTGTCTCATTTCACCTCCTTTCCTGCTCTCTAGCAATGTTCTGTTGTCTGCTTTCATTTCCACTTTCTGCCCCCACCCCCTCACCTCCTTTGCCCCCCTCCTCCGGGCAAAATTCCAAATTTCCTACCAACTGAAAATATTAGGTGTGTCCCGCGCGCTCATATGACCTTATGCAGTTGCGAGCGCCGTAAAACACTTTACAAAAACAAAACAAAAACAGACTTCAAAGACGCACGTGGCCAATATTTACATTATGTATGTTTTTCCGTAAATTATTCTTATGCGCTGCATTCCAAAATGGCTGACTAGGGTGAGATTAAGTTTGATTCAGTTTGACCTTAAACTTCCCACTTTGTATCGTGTAAATTTCTGTCTGTAGAAAACGACAGTTCACCTTCATTCGTGTAACTTTTGTTTTTAATATTTAACTTTTTTCCCCTTGTAAATTCACGTGTTTTTGACACATTGCCCAAACGTTGACTCACTGCTTTTAAATTTTAACATTTTGCTTTGGTTATCAAAACAATATAAAGCTTCCAAGTTTCTGAATTCTAACCTTTTAGCAAGATTTGTGCATTGTGTAGGCTTACATAAGAATACAACAAAAAACACAAACAACACGGTGATCCCCCCAAAAAACCCACGAAGAAAAAACAACAACAACAACAACAACCCCAACCGTACAAACTTTACAACTTTTTTTCTGAATGTCTCGCACAAATTTTGTACCAGAAAATGATAATTTGGAACATATATAATTCATTCAGAAAGTATTTGTTTGTCATAAAATTCCTAAAGAAGAAACTTATTTTCGAAAACAGAAATGGCTTCCATAATAACCAGCTATAAACGCAAAATGCACCAAAGTCATGAAATGATTGATTTGTTCTTTCCCGTTCTTTAAATAAATCTAATTTTTTCATCCCTGTAACATTAAAAATTTCTTTTCTCTTACAGAGATAAAATTTTTTTGAGAATCAGCGCATGTTCTCCTTTGGACCCGACACATTTTAAGTACTGTTCGGTGGTGGCCAACACAAGGATCCACCCAATCATGAGTACTGAAAGCTACACACACTGTACACCTTACAGTAAGGAGTTGTTCCTAGAGACAATACGGGGTGGGGGGTGAGATTGCTCAAATAGAAAGCATTTTGACATCCAAGGCTAATAAAGGCGTTACCAAGGAACCAAATATCATAGAGGAAACGTTCACGCTTTTCAAGACGATCGAGGAATCATGAACACTTTGCTTTTCTCTAATCCATGTCAGTTTCATGAACGGGAAAATAGTACAGTCGTAGATGAAGATCTACCTTGAGAATGAGGACCGTTGAAGTGTAAGGAAGTCTTTGCGTCAGATATCGTCTCATGAGGGTCCTAATCTTACTGACTTTTGCACCCTGGTGACATTTAAAGGGGTGCGAACGGTATAAGTTTTACCTGAAGTGGTCGCTTTGTGATGGAAATATTATTTCTCATTCTCTCCAGATCCCAACTGATGGGCCATTTCCACCCTTAACACCAAAGAAGGCCTTAAGGGCACTTTAGCATTGTTTCCGTACCTTGTGCGAAACATAGAAAATGAGTTGGTGAGGAGGTAATGTTCAAGGCAAAAAGCTGTCCGCTCTTTACTAATTTTAACTATGATCTCAGCAGGCCAAAGAAACTTAAGAAAAACTATCCGAAGAACTTCTGTTAGCCTGTTAGACTACGGTAGCTTGCAATATAGTGCAATCGTTGAGAATTTTAGTGGTTGGCCTTTTATGAACTCGTGCGTCATTCTACAAAAGTGGGCAAACAGCAAAAAATGGATTGTTTTCACACGCTATGTAGAGTGGAACTATGGTGTGGATTTATCTAAAACGAATATCAGACAAATTCCTTTTGACTTCCAAATGTTGAGTACAAATTTGAAAGGCAAAAGGGGGCTCTCGTGGCCTAGAAGTTAAGGTGCACGCCTCTCATTCAAAGGTCCCGAGTTCGAACTCTGGTAGCGACAGAAACATTTTATTCTCTAAAATTGTCTCCTTTCACCTCCTTTCTTGCTCTCTAGCAATGTTCTGTCGTCTGCTTTCGTCTCCTCTTTCTACTCCCACCCCCTCACCCTCTTTGCCCTCTCCTCTGGGCCCCTGACTCTTTCTGCAGCCTTTCTACTGCTACTCCTTGGCTCCTTCTTACTGCTGTCTTTCAGCCACACCCCTGATCTTCTAGAAGGAAATATCTACACCTAGTCTTCTCGGAAAAGGGCATAAAATCACGGATGTCCCGTGTGTAAGTTGCGCACGTTAAGGGGCGCTAGGTACAGCTGAAGTGAAAATTTTTGTTTGGGCTCTAAATTAAGTATATTGGGATTCCCAATAACCAGTATGGGTCAAGAAACAGGAACACACTATCCCTATATATGATTTCACTGTCAAGTTTTTAAAAATTCTTTAGATGCAAAGGGTTCGACAGACCAAAATTCGCGCAAATTCTATGCAGGAATTCTGAAAAAAGATTGAATCGATACTGCCTTGATATTCCCGCACAGTGTTTCAGCTTATACAACCTGCAACGTACTAAAAATTTATTTTCCTAAGTCTCATACTTTTCTTATAACTGCCCTTTTAGTGTCATATACGATACTCGGACAAAAAAAAATTGATCACAAATCAGAGTGATACTGTCAATCTTTTTTACACTAACAGAGAACTTATTACAATATCACAATAATCTTTTAGTACGTTGCAAACATAGTATCTAGAAACAGTCATGGAAGGTGGGATTGAGCTGTGACACGTACTTTCAGAAATATCTCTGCATAGGTGACCCACACCTCTTAAGAAAATCATAGTTTTGAGAAAACTGAAAAAAACCCCAGAATTCATACTGGTCTATTTCAACTCAATGTTTAAAAACATGGCATATTATGTGAGCACTTTATAGATGTTTTAGACCCTTGAAAATGTTTCCAATCGGTAAAGCAGATGTTGCGCTACTAAAACAGTCCAAAATCGGAAATTCGGTTTTGGATACCAAAATCGACTTTTTCTGGCTGTTAGCTACTGCTGTGGTGTACCTTAAAGATCCCTTGGTGGTCCTAAAATCGATAAGAGTAGGCTTCGTCCACCACCCGGGCAAAATTCAAAATTTCCTACCTTCTGAAAATGTCTGATGTGTCCCGCGCGCTCATAAAACCTTATGCAGTTGCGAGCACCGTAAAACCCCCCCCCCCCCCTTTTCCAGAAACGCAAAACTTCAGTGTGGAGGAAATTATTTGGCAAAAATAGTTGTAGAGTTTCTTTTTTTTGGCATCACCCTGTATAATATTTAAACAAGGAGAGAAAGAGAATAAGTCGAAGTATAATACTATGACCCAAGAGGTCCTTTTTGCATGACTTGACAAAGTACATAGAATGAAAGACGGTATCAGATGTTACGCAAGAAAAGATCTATAAATCACGAAGTAACGCCCTCCTCCCCCCCCCCCACCACAAAACCTCTGCAAAAGATTACTGAGATTCTATCAACCCTATGAGGTTGTGAATAACTCGCTTCCGCAAGCCAGAAACGCTTAGAGTGTCCTTAAATAGCCAATTGTCTTCCGTCGAGGCTCCACCTTTGTGACGTATTTCCTGCTTTTGAATCTTGGAAAGGGTTGGACTTGGGGTGGGGGGGGGGGAGGAACGAAACCTCGCCTGCCCATGACTCATAATGGACGGATATGGTCTTTGAGAAGTGAAGCATTAGCATGCAGAACGCATACATCTTCATGTGGGTTCAGAACCACCGTGACCATAGACTTGTAATCTATCAAAGACTGTGCACTCTGACGTTATTTCCGGTTTACTGCGGAGCACGCCATTTGAGCGAAGTGAAGGGCAATGGAGGAAGGTGTCACGAGGGCACTCGACTGAAGCGAGGCTGGTATTTTGCTTTTCCTTTGGCTGTGTAAGGGTACGACCAAGGATACCGGTTCAATTTTGGGTGCCTCGGGGGCGACCCATGATACGCATGCGTTGCAGCGAAGTTTGGTATAACACAGGGTGTAGTGTGGCAGCCATGGCAGTGTTCGGTCTTGGATCATAAGTCTATGACTGGAACTATTCAGGAACGTTAATTCAGAACTAGAGGGGGTTTGGGGGGAACGGGTGTTGGAGGAAATCTTTAATTTTGCAGAAGAAACTCTACTTCATAGGCTAAAAAGTAAAAGTCATGTCATAAAACCCCTTAAGAACAATGTCAAATATATCTCTATCTCTCTCCCTCTCTGAGCATGTATGCATGTGTGTGTGTGTGTGTGTGTGTGTGTGTGTGTGTGTGTGTGAGTGTGTGTGTGTATGTGTACGTGTGTATGAATGTACATGAGTGCGCACATGTGTGTATGTGTGTGTGTGTGTATGTGCGTGTGTCTGTCTGTCTGTCTGTCTGTCTGTCTGTCTGTCTGTCTGTCTGTCTGTCTGTCTGTCTGTCTGTCTATCTATCTATCTATCTATCTATCTATTTATCTAACACATCAGAATTATCGATCCCCCCGATGGCACAGAATTCCTCTGTGGTTAGACAACCGGAGAATCGGATACGTTGGACAAAGGCCAAAAATACATGTACATACCCTTCTCTTGAGACCTCCATTCAGAGCTTACTTGACCTACTACACACATTGGAAACTTATCTGACCTACTACACCCATTTGAAACTACTTGACCTACTACACACAATGGAAACTTACTTGACCTACTACACACAATGGAAACTTACTTGACCTACTACACACATTTGAAACTTACTTGACCTACTATACTTAACAAACTCCCTCATCCCCCCCCCTTTCACCTCCATTGCCCCCTCCTCTGTGCTCCCGACTCTTTCTGCAGCCTTTCTACTGCTACTCTTTGGCTCCTTACTGCTGTCTTTCAGCCACATTCCTTATCTTCTGGTAGGAAAGATCTACTCCTATCCTTCTCGGACAGGGGCGAGGAATCTCGGGGGGAGGGGGGCGTGTGCAAGCTGCGCACGTTAAAAATCCACCCTTGGTGGTCTAAAACCGATAAGAGTAGACATCGGCCGCCACATGGGGAAAATTCAAAAGTTCCTACCAACTGAAAAAGTTTTATGTGTTCCGCGCGCTCATATGATCTTATGCAGTTGCAAGCGCCTTAAATCACTTACCCCCAAAAAAATACTAAACACATTCGTCATTTTACTTGACCTACTACACACAATCGGGGTCTCTGCTTTTCTGGGACCACGCTATAATCAACCTGAGGTCATGGACTAAAGACTCTACGTTTTAGGATGGAGTTGGGGAGAGAGAGAGAGAGAGAGAGAGAGAGAGAGGGAGAGTGAGGGGGAGGGGGGGGGGGGGGGGGGGGAGGTTCAAAGTAACTTGTTCATCACTGTATCTATCTCCTCCTTTCCGTTAGGGCAAATCTCTTCCCACTCGAGAATTGAACTCGCGTCTTGTGAGCGTGACGGCTATAAGTAAGAGCTTGATCGCTACACTGCAGACGAAGGTGGTTATACTGCTCGAATGACAAGTATAAACCGAGATTCAGAAATTAAGTGTGCGTG
>NW_004797959.1:256002-261148 GCF_000002075.1 Aplysia californica
CCCCCCATCTCTCTCTTGGACGTCCTGAGATTTTTATGATTATCCCAATGTATCCTGCCTGTACTTTTCTTGTATGGGAGCGGAGATAGCTGTATTGGCCGATCTTCGAATGGCAAACACATGTGCCACACATGGGACAAACAAACACTTCTTAAACTGAAACACAAACATACACTCACATAAACACACTTAATTATACACATACACATGTACACATTTTGGAAACATCAACACTCTCTCTTTCACCATCCACTAATAACATTAAGCAGAACTTTTTAAAACTCAGAGCCTGTATCTTTCTGTAACCTCGGCACAACCCAGCTGAGTACAGTTTGGCTACAGAATTTTTCGGGCCCTCAAAATTAAGTCAAACTTAACTTTAATGCTATTACTTTGTAAGAATATTGGTGTATCTCTATTGCATTAGAGGACATCTGTGCTCACAAACCTTGGACGATATTGCTCTCATACGGTGTATCGTATTTACTTTTTGTACTCTAGATTTAGTTTTCGTAAGTTTCACGACACTTGCAACAGAAACAAGGTAATATAAGTGTCAAAGATTAGAGGGTGCGGTGGCAGGGCGGTGAGTGAGCTCGTCTCCGAAGCGGAAAGTTCGGGTTCGAGCCTCGGTTCGGACACGAATTATTTTCGCCCTGTCCTGCCCACCGAGCAGTAATGGATACCTGACTTCGAGTTGGGGAAGTAAAGGTGGTGTGGAAAGGAACTGGCCACCCTACCACAAAATGCCGAAGGCCCAGAAAGTTGTCTCACTTACAAGGCAATCCCCTGTGTCCGGATCGGGTGCGGGAACAACTTCACTTTACAAGGGAGTAATAAACACAAAAAATGAAAGAGCAGCGATAAGGACGGTAGATGTTTGATAGGGTAGAAGGAGCGAGCTACATCAGAGCACTCGCTAACCACCCACGTTTTTGTACTCCATGACTTACATTGACAATAATTTGTTACATTTTGTACTTGCATGACCCACATTAAAATAGTTGTTTATATCTTCTACTCATATGACCCAATTGACAATAGTTTTTGTATTTTGTACTCGTATGACCTAATTAACAATAGTTTAATTATTCTGTACTCGTACGATCCAATTGACAATAGTTTTTATATTGTGTACTCACTGGACTTTCTTTCCTAATGATGTTGATGTTTGTATTTTGCACTTATTTAGCCTCAAGTGACAACTGTGTTTACATTTTGCATTATTTTGATCATTTTTAATTTCAATAAAGGTTTGACAGCACTTGCAACTAAAAATTGGTCATGTGAGTGTGAGTGTCGAAGATAAGAAGGGTTACATACAAGAAATGAAGGAAATAAAGACGATTGGAGTTTGATAGGAAAGAAGGAGTGAACCCAATCAGAGCCCCCGCCAACAATCCACAATTCTGACTGTCTTTGACAATTGTGTTTACTTTTTGTACTGATTTGAGTTTCCGGTATTGTTATTCGAGTCGTTGGCGTCGGTAGTTTGATGGCAAGCTACCAGACTCACCATTTGTGAGTTTGCGGGCTCGGGGGTTTTGAGGTTCAGCTCGGTTCGACGTATTGTCCTTGAGAAAGGTACTTTCCAAACGTTTTTTTTTCCAATTCGATGGCTGGATGCAAAATTCCGAAGACAGCTAATTTAAAATTAGGTGTTTGTCGGAGTATGGCACCCTACCATCTAAAAGGCTCGGTTCAATCGGTGATGTTCGTCAAATTTGGAGATGCCACCTTTCTCAAGGAGCATTAAAAATTAAAGTTGTTCCTTCATCCGACCCGGACATTGGAGATTCCCTTGATATTGAGACAACTTTCTGGGTCTTTGGCATATTCTGGTAGGGTGGCCAGTTCCTTTCCACGCCGCCTTTACTTCCCCAACTCGAAGAAAGGTATCCATTACTGCTGGGTGGGTAGGAGGGGGCGAAAAAAATCTGTGTCGAACCTGGGGCTCGAACCCACACTTTCCGCTTCGGAGACGAGCGCACTAACCGCTCCACCAATGCACCTTCATCAAGGAGCATTACACCGTCACAATTTCGCACATTACGTTTTGTATTCATTCGACTCTTCTGTCAACACTGATTGTGTACCGGTGACAGGCAGGGCCAGAAGCCTGCCTCCTTAATGATCTAAGCTGTCTCGACGGGGCGTAAAAAAGCACTTACATAATAAATGAATTCAACGTGTTTTACATTTTGAACTCTTAATACGTTTATTAACAAAATGATGTTTACATTTGTGTATTAATTTGTTGAAATCCTATCAACAACCGTGTTTACATTTTTTTTACCAAGTTGACCATTAACTGCCAGTCCCCTCTCCACCAACCCCTTCCAAACCCCCCCCCCCCCAAAAAAAAAAAGAAAGAAAACCAAGCCAATCTTCTTCTATTGACATACTCTCAGCGTATTAGGCAGGGCGTGTCCTTGAAACCTCTCTGCTTTAGTAAACGTTTAAGGCATATGCTGTACATTTAGGCCCTACAAGGGACTGAGATTAGATTCTGATGTTACATGAGAATAACAAACACAAAAAGGAGGAGAAATAAGGACGATATATGTTTTATAGGAAAGAAGGAGCGAACCACACCAGGGCACTCACCAACCACACACAATAAAAACCCTAAAAAGGCGTTAGTGGGGAAACATTACAGAACATGACATAAAGATACATATCTATAGAGAGAATTATATATTAAAAGAAACAGTAATCCGTTTGCTCAGTTGGTGTCATGCTAGACTACGGATGAGATGATCCTGGTTCGAATCCTGGGCTGGGTGTTCTTGAACCTGAGTCGTTTTGTGAAGTATTCAAGACTCTCAGTCTATTTTCCTTGGTCCTATCGGATACGGACATTAAATTCTTGAGTCCTGCAATGCCTCTTACTCAACCAAATAGCGTTGATAAGGGTGTTAAACTCATGCACTTACGTTAGAAATAGTTACATAATACGACATTCAGTCGTCGGGATTTCTTTTTGTCTCGTGTCCATTCTTAAACAAATGACGTCATCTGTTTTGTTGTAACGATGTAAACTTGATTTGTTAGTTATTTTCTCTGTTCCCTGATTTTGTGTATCTGATATTGATTTATCTTTTTGTCCCAGTTTGCTAGCTTTTTTCATTGAAGAGTGGTAGATTATTCAGCAGCATAATCTAAAGTAATGCGCTCGGTTTTTATGACAGTAACGATTTGTTAACATTAGCGTCAGTCTTGTCTCCCTCTCTGCTTCTTTTAGCCACGAGGTAGGGAACCCTTTATTCCATCCAGGAATTTCCGCAACATTAATTTTTCTCATAGCCGTATTATTCTCAAATCAACATGTCTGAAACTAGGTTTTAAACCTCAATAAAACACGAGTCAAACGACACTACAACACACTAAAAGATCTTTATAACACCCTAAAACATGCATGAGACCAAACTTTCAGTAATGGTAAAAACGACGAATATTAGGGAAAAAAACACACCCAGACACACACACACACACACACAAAATCAGACTTTTGTTTTTTGGCCTTAACGAACTGTCCTTAAAGAACTGAACAAGAAAGCAAACATAATTTATCATTATGGTCTGTTGGAGCTGGTGACAATGTAGTGTTGACTACAAAGAGTGTCCCGTCCCAGACTGTCTGCTGGAGAATAATTGATCAACACTAGGACAAAACGACTAGTCAGACGTGTCCCACGCATGGCTACATCCGCCATATTGAATTATATGCTCGCTGAAAGTGGGCCATAAAGTAAAAGTAGAGTATAATCCCCCCCAACACCCCCAATCTCTCCCCCGTACCCCCTACCCCTTACCCCCGCACCTCCTAACCCCATGTCTTTGCGTAGTTGACGATCACATTCTACTGTCTCATGTTCCTCTAAGGCATACCAATAACGTCAATAAGTGAAAAAATGTTAATTTGGTGCACCGTAACTCGCTTGGCTGTCCATGAGCGTGTCTTTTTTTTCTCTAAAAAACATAAATTATGGCTTGTTTGGTGCACCATAAAAGACTTTCTCCCACTTTTTGTTCATATTTTGTTTGTGTATTTGTTTTTTTTTCTTCTTAAAATCAGGTGTTTTTAGCGTCACCCTCGACACAATTTAAATCTTTGAGGAGGCCGGCTTCAGACCCTGCCTATCAGGGCCAACTTGGGCTGAGAGGGATACAACATCCCAACGCTAAGACAAAGGTGCTCGATAAGAATCATCCCCCCCCTCCCACACACACACACACACACAAGGGAAACCAGCTCGAGTCTCCTGCGTCCGACAGCGAGACGCCTATCTTATGCAACACAGACGCCGGTTTTCTCAACCGTCTTATTACGTCTCATGATAGGGTGTCATCAAAGATTTGTCCTAGATTTAGTGATAATATACGTACATATCGGTGTCCGAGGTGTAGCAGTTAGGTGCTTCGCTGTCCCACGAAGGAGACACGAGTTCGATTCTCAAATGGGAAGAAAATCTCGACCTCGGTTTTTCATCTGGGATGTTATATCCCTCTCAGCTCGGGTTGGCTCTAAAAGCCATGACAGGCATGGTCGGAATTCTGCCTCCTATATAAAATGCTTTAAATAGTATCTATGGGGGCGTAATAAAATCTTAAAACAAAACAAAACAAACAAAAAACAACAACAGCAAAAAAAATCCTACGTTAAAAAGAAACGACGTACATGTATTTATTGTATATACAGTACAGCCATGGGGAATTGTAAAACTGTGGTAATTTGGAGGGCCGTAAGACGCTTTCTCTCCCACTCTGTTGCGGGGTCTCTAAGGGTAGATCCAAGACTGAAGAATATCATCGGTCTTGGGAGGCATCATAGACAAGAACTATTAATAGTTCTAGTACTTGTACTGTTAAAAGTACATTTTTTGTGGGTGGTAGTGTCAAGCGTAAAGTCTCGCCTGTCTCTTTCCCCGCTTTGTCTGTCTGTCTGTCTGTCTGTCTGTCTGTCTGTCTGTCTGTCTGTCTGTCTGTCTGTCTGTCTGTGTTTCCGTAGCTCTCTGCCTCTCTCTCAAGGTGTCGGTCTATGTTCATCCCTCCCCTTCTCTCTGTCTCTGTCTCTGTCTCTGTCTCTCCCTCTCTCTTTCTTTCTGTTTCTCTCTCTCTCTCTCTCTCTCTCTCTCTCTCTCTC
>NW_004797959.1:263864-265047 GCF_000002075.1 Aplysia californica
AGAGAGAGAGAGAGAGAGAGAGAGGGGGAGGGAGTAAGTGAGTGAGAGAGAGATAACTAACTTGAGCAAGCCAGTTAGCTAGTTAGCTAGCTAGCTAGCTAGATAGATAGATAGATAGATAGATAGATAGATAGATAGATAGATAGATAGGTAGGTAGGTAGATAACCGATAACATAGGCATAATGTAGAAAGATACATAGATAGATACGTTGATATGGTAAACGTGTGCTGGGATTTGTTATTTTATTTTTTAGGAATGTCATTATACATACATGATTCCTCGATTCGTTTTTTGCATCTACATTGGTATACAGAAAAAGACACAAACATTTAATTATCGCGTTCGTTCCGAGTGTTACCTTGTACCAACTCTAGTTTCCGACCTATGGAAGTTTTTGCTACAGCCGTCACAGCTCCTGAAATACCTTCCCTCTGAGCCCCAAACTGCTATGGCGCATGGTTGATGCCGGTGTTCCGTGGGATTTCGGTTTTATTCTTTTACTAACTCCCGTTTTCGTGACTGGAATCCAGTGCTTTCAAAGCTATTTACGTCAAAACGAAGAAGGTGGAGCTGGTGCAAGATACAAACTAGCAATGAGCTCGCAGCTTGTATTGGCGTGATTCTCCAGCCCGTTTTTTTGCATCCTCATTGACACACAAAAAGTTACATGGATCCTTACATAAAAGAGCAAGAAGTGCGAGGGTGGCTTTATCCTGATCTTAACGAGAAAGGTCTTTCTATTTCAGGAAGTTGGACGATGGATAGCAGGTGGGTTTTATTTTTTGTTGGGGGTGGAGGTTGGGAGATTTTAGTTCTAACACTTTTAAAGATGTTTACAAGTACAAGCTTTGATGATTTTGCTCTTCCTAATTGGCATTTCCATTTTTACTTTAATATACCAGCCCAGTCTTCTTGTGATGTAGATAGATCTCTTCCTTTTTGCGCTTTTAATTTGAGAGTGTCTATTTTTGGACTCACGGATTGGAGAAGATTGGAGCTTTTGTTAGCCGTGAAAGTTTTTGAAAGGTCATGTCAGACAATTAGACACTGCTGGAAATAGCCGGTTATAGTGGACAAAGGACATGGCTTCTACCCGAAAGACTTATGGGTTGAGAATGGTGGCTGTCCTAATTTTATTTCCAAGTCCCAAGATACATTATATATTTATAAGTTGTATAATA
>NW_004797959.1:266301-269016 GCF_000002075.1 Aplysia californica
ATATATATATAGCCCTAGCCACAGATATTGGAAAATACCACTGAAATAGATATTTAGCCTCATTTCAGTGTTGTTAGAGTTTATTTTATACGCCTGTTTCAGAATGGTGATATTATACTTATAAAAAGCACTTATCGAAGTTTTCCAGCACCTTTCAAATTAAAAAAATATTTAAAAAGCAGAACCATAATTGAACTACTAGCTCAAATCTGCACAAAGTGATACTACAGAACTGTTTTGGGGGTAACGTGTATTTATTTATATATAACAATGGTTTCAGGTTTCAAGAAATAAATACATAAAAATAATTTTAAAACGTTACTGGGGTGTCTTTAAAGAGGATCAAAATGTTTTCTTGATGAATGGCTATAATAATAGTCACCCCATGTGGCCATGGTCACCCCGGTTTACACGGTACTGTGGAAATTTAATAACCCACTGACCTTTCGCCAGTTTTCTCCGTGGTAACGTAACGATAAAAAATGACCACTAGGTGACCTCCTGGGGGACAGGAAAGTGGGTCAATGAAGAAGAATGTGAGCGTGCCTAGACCCCCCATCCCCCATCCCAGACAGAGAACCTCTTTCCCAATTTGTCAGTGGGGATTTTTTTTTTCTAAATCAGGATGTACGAAAGGCCAAAACTGTGTCTATTGGTAAAAGCATGATTTTTCTGACTGAAAGACTGCAAGTTTTACTTTATTGATTAGCTCCTGTCTTTATTGTCAAACACAAGATCTGAAAAAAGACATCGGACGATCATAGTTCGTCACTTATTACTGTGCTCAGAGGCCCTGAAAACCTTATAATTGTTATCCTAGCTTATTCTTAGAACTAGGTCTGCCTCTTTGTCTTTTAATTTTTTCCGCTTTAAGCGAGTTATTCATTAAAAAGAAAAAGGAACAAAATAAAGATAACAGAACACTCAAAGCCTCCTCGATATTAACATTTCTGCCACAGCTCAACAATAAACTTTTATCTGGATGTTCATCTTTTTCATAGGATGCATGCTAAACCCATGTCGTACCGTGTTATGAGAGAGGCTGGCGAGAGCTCTGGCAGGATTCTCTCCTGACAAACATATATCGTCCTCGTTTCTCCTCCTTCTCTTTATGTTTTTTGTTACTGTCTTGTAACACGTCTAATCATAGGCACTTATATGACCTTATGGTGTTGCAAGCGCTGTAAATCTCGTATTAAAGCTTTAACTCATTGAAGACGCGCATTCTGATCATTTGGCATTGCTTGTGAAGACTTGCTGTTTTGAGACAAAACTTTTTTGTTCATACAGATTTTTCAATTCTGTTTTCTTTGTCTGAAACTTTAAAAAGCCAGCCAGGCAACAACATGATATACTCTATGAGGTATTATCTTTTCGGATTCTGGTCTGTGTAAGGGGGTTCCCAATATCTCGGAGCAGTGACTTTGGTCTGCTGCTGATCCGACATATATGTCCGGTACGTCCCCAAAGAGTTAAAACGTACCGTGACATATCAAATAAAGAGCGCATTCTTGCACTTGTCCATTGCCTAATTCACAGCTCTCCATAACTTGCCCATTGCCTCCATCTATAATTTTGCACCTTTCCATAGTTTTCTTCTATTCTCCACAGTCTGCCCATTCTTCCCATCCATAGCTCTCACAATATGCCCGTTTTTCCCATATCTATAACTCTTGCCATTGTCTCCATCTCTATTCATCACCATCTATCCTTCGTCTCATTCAGAGCTCTTCATAACTTGCCCATTGTCTCCATCAATAACTTTCACAATCTGCCCAGTGTCTCTCTCTATAACTCATACAATCTTCTCACTGTCCCCATCTATAACCCTCAAAATCTCCCTATATGTTGTCTTCATCTATAAGTAAAACAATTTGCCCATTGTCCCCATACATAACGCTCACAATCTTCCCATTGTCTTCATTTATAACTCTCACCATCTACACATTGGTTCTGTCTATATCACACACCATCTTCCCCTCGTCTCAATCTATAACTCTCACAATCTGCTCATTATTCCCATTGATAACTTTCACTATTTTCACATTGTTCCCTTCTATCTCCAACAATCCACATATCGCTCCTAACTATTACACTCCCATTTTGCTCTATTATCCCCATATATAACTCTCACAATCTTCCTATTGTTTCCATCGTTAACTCTCACAATCTTCCCATAATTTCCTTCTTTTCCCCACATTTTATCCATAGTTTCCATCTATAACTATCTCCGTATGCCCCATTCTCATGGGATAATTCTCACAATCTTCCCATTGTCTTCATCTTTAAGTCTCACAATCTTCCTATTTCTTCCTTCTATTCACCACAAGTTTCTCATTATTTCCAGCCAGAACTCTCACCCACTGCTCATTGTCTCTTTCTATAGCTCTTACAAGGAGCATTTCTTACAAGCGTGACGTTGCGTTTTGTCCGAGCTATTAATAATTAAAGGGTGGGCAACCCAAAGTGTCTGATGAAGTCTGCAGCTTTAGTGAAGGGTTAGTGGCCTTGAGATTGGTGTCGTCTTCTTCTTTTTTCACCGGATGTGGCTCGCTGGCTAGTGGCTAGGTCTAATGCTGGCCTACTGATACTGGAGGAGGTTGTGCTATGCATTTTGGAGTGCGAATGTTGTGGGGGGGGGTGTTTGTGTGTGTGTGTGTGTGTGTGTGTGTGTGTGTGTGTGTGTGTGTGTGTGTGTGTGTGTGTGCCCCTTTG
>NW_004797959.1:272205-273555 GCF_000002075.1 Aplysia californica
AGACAGAGACAGACAGGCAGACAGACAGACAGACAGACAGACAGACAGACAGACAGACAGACAGACAGACAGACAGACAGATAGATCATGACAAACGGAAGTTACTTTCACAGTGCGCTCTTTCGCACCATTATTGTTTATTGCAGAGCACATCTTATAGTCTGGCAGGTTCAAATATTAACCTTACGCATACCTCTCATAAAACAAGACACTCAAAACTTTTTATATTTCTCTGGAAGTGCGCGATTATAAAAACATTATTGCTATTTCTAACAGACATGGTTTTTATAGTGCACTGTCGCTCATTCAAGATGTGAGTTCGAAAGAGGCGGGCTGCTTCAACCTTGTCTTAAGGCGGACGAAGAAGGATATAATAACTTCCTAGTGGAGAGACATAGAGAATATCTATAACTTAGATAGAATATCTATCATCTTCCATAACGTGGAAATGCGCCTCCTGTGTGCGATGTCGACGGGCCTTACTGCTACACCACAGTAACCACAGACGCCGGTCTAAAATCTTTGACAACGAAACGATTGGGGTCAATTTTTCTTCTATAACTCGTCCAGCTCAAAAACATTACAGATTTTCGTGAATAACGTTTGATTCCATTTATTTAGAGCCTTGATATTTCAACCCTATCCCTACGTCGTGTTTTATTATCGTATCCATTCGACATGGGGAACTCTGTGCCACCACTTTCCAAAGAGGAAATGTAATCGTTAATCCGATCCATACGCTTTGCATACCAGTCTGTCAAAATGATTTTTTGAAAAATACTGAAAGTTTCAAAGAGATCTTGCACTAGAAATACTCTAAAATGTGAAGAACACAACCCCTGGGGAATTCCCAGGCGTATGGATGGGATTTGTCAACCCTGTTTTAACTTTTCAAGCAATACTTTTGTCAAATTCATAGGTTTATGTGAAAGGGTACTGCACTGGCCTTTGTCAGGGCGTCCATCGGAGGTTGAAAATAAACGTATTCACCGTACAATTCTCTAACATATTTCAAAATAATGTTGTATTTAACTTTCTTTGGTCCACTAAGCAAAATTCATTTTTGAACATACGATAAATATATTTCTCAGGCCAGAACCATTTACTTACAGACAGTTATTTGCAACACACTGATACAAGACTACTGGGGACAATTTGATAAAAATCGGTGCTTGAAGTTAAAAGTTATCTCTGCAAAAAACATCATGTGTTTTTAGTTGTACAAGTTATAGCATTGATTGTTTTAACCCCCGAATTGTTTTTGCAGACAAGCTCAGCTAACAGAGAGGAAACATGATCTGTCTGGTTAATGTATTGAGAAGACAGGGACTGGGAGAGAGAGAGAGAGAG
>NW_004797959.1:275995-278133 GCF_000002075.1 Aplysia californica
GCATATATACACACACACGCACGCACGCACGCACGCACATAAACGCATGAATTCCCAATATCGATTCAGCATTGAAATTCTTATTTCCTTTGATCGAAAATTATACTTTGAATCTAAAAAAGAGAAAAAGATTCATCTTACCATTTTTCATTCAGAACAAAGAAAGCTGTTCTGTCAAACGAAAAGTCATCATTGTTCACAGCATGCTTCGGTGATTGTAGACGTCGCAAAATCCTCGCCTCTAGTAATGGACGATCAATAAGGAAGTGAAGCAAGTTCCTTCCTCCTACACTTAAATAACGCAAACATATATTCGACAAATTGGAACATTTGAACTAAACGAAATATCTGACGAATAGAAATATTCAACAGATCAAAGAACTCAACAAACCGAATACTCAGAATATCGAAGCATCTGTTCGTTTGAGTAAATGGAAGCACAGCGACATAATAATAGTCATTTGGTTTTGGGAAAAAGTAAATTAGACAGACAGGAACTGAAGAAGGAACGGAAAAAAGTAGAATCTACCAGTGACACCCTCCAAGCACCCGTCGAAGCATCCGACGAGCTGATACATGTATTTAAATCAAAACATTCGACAAATCGGAATTTCTGTCGAATCAAAGAATCCTACTAATTGAAACGTCTAAAGATTCCACACGTTCGACGACTCGAAACTTTCCAACTAATTGAGATGTCTGTAGAATATTTGTTACTTGTTACTTGTGCGAAGGACCGACATAAGCGCTCTGTCCCCTGAAGAAGCACATCTCGAAGTGTGTAGATGCTGACGGTTCCAAACAGTGGTTGATTCCATAGCCTTCTGCTCATACCACTAAGTCTTGAACTTCTGCTGGCGCCCCATCCAATTCCAAGCTCACGAAGTCGCTCAAGATGATGGTATTCCGACTCTTCTTGTTCTTTTTCTCGTTTCTCCTTAACTGAACCCTTCAGGTTTTGCTTTCCCAGCGACCTCATCAGCCCGTTCATTGCCCTTGACTCCAGCATGGCCCAGGGTTAAGATCCACGTGATCTTTTTCAGTGTTGTCTACTTGAGGAACTCTGTCCTTTCAGCTCTAAAGTTCCCACTTTCAATCTTCCTCAACGTGCTCTGAGAGCCTGTTACAAAGATCACAAGTGCTTGTCGAGTTGTTGTGACCCATTTGAGAGCCTGAGTGATTGCCTCTATCTCCATTCTCATGCTAGATGTTGTCATACCGTATGCTCTCTGCTGTTGCTGCACCAATCTGCCACTCACTCTTGCTGAGAAGCCCCATCCAGCTTTCCCCCTTGTTTTACAGATCCATCCGTGTATACAACCACATCTCCGTGCTGTGAGTTTTCTTCAATCAGTTGTCGTATCTCAGCATCTGTCGCCCCCTGCGGCCATTCTCTACATTCTCTGTTCAGCGTAATCACTACCTTCCCAAAATCCCCCTGCTGTCTCTCATTCATCTTTATCCATTCTTCACACCGCTTTATATCTTCAAGTGGGCAGACTTCCTTGATGGTGTTTTCAGCCTCAGCCATCCAAGAAGCTCCTCGTTTGAGGCAATTTATCTTGATTGCTCCAATGGCTTCGTGAAGTCAATGTTGCTTATCAGACGCCACCCTCATGTACGCCTTGACCTGAGCCACTTTGTGTCTGTTTTCCACTGACAGAAGGCCCAATACATGTCTCATGCAGATAACTGGCGTATCACTAGTGCAGCCTAGTTTGATGCGCATGGCTTGACGTCAGTAGGAAAAAAATCGACTATCGAAGCATTCAATCATCTGTAAAAGTGAGCGTTTGAACACGTGATTGTCTTGGACAGGTGGTCGTTAGACCAGGTTCGACCATAATAGCCTTAGTAAATAAATACGAATGTTATACGCCAAGATGGTTACATGATAGCTATCTACCTGACCGAGAGGCGACCCCCTTCTCCCCACCCCTTTTTTTTTATCCCTCCCCCCTTTTCACCTTCCCTCCCTCTTCACTACCATCTCCCCCTTTTCACCCTCCACCTTTTCACTATCTCCCCGTCTCTTTTTTCCCCCTTCCCCCTTTCACTCTCCCCTGACCCCCTTTTTTATCCCCCCCTTTTCCCCACTTCCCCCTTTAACTGTCCCCTACCCCTCCTCCTTTCACACT
>NW_004797959.1:280781-281764 GCF_000002075.1 Aplysia californica
CACTTGTAAATCTAAAAATTGCTTACTCTTTGTGTTACAATCATCAGCTTTCAGATTTTATGTCCTAGCACGTTTAATTTGTCTATTATGTTACAAAATGTCGGTTTTCTTTCTCAAAACTTCACTTTTTGTTAGTTTTTTTCTTCTATTTTTTTATTTTCTCTAATTTGATTCAAATGGAATTTTCAGGGCTTGTTATTCACACCATAAGCTAATTTGAGACGGGCAGAAAATCAAATTGATGGATTCGTAAGTGAGTCACATGGATGATTGTGTAATGGAATTCAGAGGCATGAAGGGGTAGGTCAGTTATCCATCTCTAACTTATTTTGCTATTCAAGATATCCAAGATCCCAACTGTATAAAATGATGTATTGAGTATATCTATTATTATACTAAATTTAAACAAGTTTGGTAGGTAAATAAAACATCCTTTTTACTTTTATGAAAGCTGGGTTTTTTTCAGTAATGCCGCCGTTACCTTGGTAACCGTAGACTTAAACAAAAAAATTAAAGTTATGTTTTAGAGATGTTATCCCGTTACACCTTCTTGCTTTAAGTAGTAATCTGAAAGGTCATAGTTACCGAGATAGGTTTATAACCCCCTCCCCCCCACCCCCAAACCGCTCCCCACTCAAAAATCCAACAACACTGTAGCTGTACCACCACTTGGCGCCACCCTGTCTATGTGGTTCATCAATATCACAACAGCTGTGTGCACTGGGTCATGGATATAAGTGTCCAATAGAATGGTTTCGTTACATAAGGAAGAATCTTGAGGTGAGATAGAGAAGGTCTGTCTCCTTGGCCAATTAGCTTGATCAGGGTGGGGGTGGGCGCTCGGTTAGTTTAATTTGTTATCTTTGGCCTTTTTGAGTATGTTTCATGTTGCTTAGATGTTTCTTTTTTGTGCCGTTGTTTTGTCATCTTATAGAATAATATTATTGCATATCTCTGTCTCTTTTTTATTTTACTCTCTCTTT
>NW_004797959.1:281983-284571 GCF_000002075.1 Aplysia californica
CTCTATTTGCTCCCCCACCCCATCAAACTCTCTCTGTATATTATATAATATTAATATACTTGTATGTGTCCAATAGACTAGTCTCGTTATATAAGGAACAATCTTGAGGTGATCTAGAGAGGATCTGTCTTCGTGACTAATTAGCGTGATGGGGGTGTTGTTAGTTACTTTCTTAATCCTCGGTCTTTTTTATTTTGTTTCATGTTGTTTTTGTCATTTTTGTTTAATTATCGTCTTTTAAAATATTATTATGTCTGCCTATCTATGTCTGTGTTTATCTGTCTGTTTGTCTGCCTGTTTGTCTGCCAGTCTCTATCTCTCTCTCTCTCTCTCTCTCTCTCTCTCTCTCTCTCTCTCTCTCTCTCTCTCTCTCTCTCTCTCTCTCTCTTTCAATTCAAACTTGAGCTAAAACTACAGATTAATTTTGCCTGCCTGGGCACCAACAACCACGACTGCCACGCACCAAGAAGAGCAAGAGCTTCCGACCTGGCGTCCAAAACGTTTCTGAAAGAAGTCAAGACCTCACTAGAACTAGAAGTATTGGTAAGCGTAAGGTTGGTTAAAAACTTAGTACTGGCTACCTACAAGAAGAATGAAACAGTTGGGCAAAAAGTTTAAAGAAAAACATAGGATGGTTTAAGAGTTGCCTTCAGGTCAAATTGTCACTGTTGTGTATTGGCCACGTTCTTTAACCACAGCGCCACAACTACACATCTTCAGAATGGTGGGCCACAGTACGTCCAACAGGTGTGCTACAGACATCAGCCAATTCTCATTTACTTTTTTCTTAGACTTGGCGAGGACGCACCCCTGGTCTATAGGTTTCATTTCAAGTTGGGCGCAGATGAACTTTGCTTTATAACACAAGATCACCATATTAAAGATGTTTTGTCCAACACATGGTCTCTTTGAATGTATTAATATCAAGTCAGACGACAGTATGATGACTTTGATCATTGGACTTGCTACTCGACTATTCATCTGTATGTCCTCACGTTCTGTATTTTGTTTGTTTTTCTCTCTATACCGATTGCCTACCTATTTATCTACCCATCTGTCCAACTCAACCTGAATAGTTTAATAATATACCTCTCTGCATGCTCGAAAGCCTCCCAACCCACTTTTGTGTACCTCTTTCCGTTTCACCGACCGAATGGCCATTTGTCAATGCGATTCGTCTTTTTTTTTTTTGGTAGGTGTTTAACGGCGCTCTCTACTGCATAAGGTCATATGAGCGCGCGGGACACATTAAACATTTTTCAATGGGTAGGAAATTTTGAATTTTGCCCAGGTGGCGGCCGAAGTCTACTCTTATCGATTTTAGATCACCAATGGATTTTTTAACGTGCGCAACTTGCAAACGGGACCTCCGAGATTTTTCGCTCTTGTCCGAGAAGGCTAGGTGTAGATCTTTTCTACCAGAAGATAAGGGGTGTGTCTGAAAGACCGCAGTAAGAAAGAGCCAAGGAGAAGCAGCTGAAAGGCTGCAGAAAGAATTAGGAGCCCAGAGGAGGGAGCAAAGGAGGTGGAGGCAGAAAGTGGAGACGAAAGCAGACAACAGAACATTGCTAGAGAGCAGGAAAGGAGGTGAAAGGAGACACTTTTAGAGAAGAAAATATTTCCGTCGCTACCCGGATTCGAACCCGGGACCTTTGAATGAGAAGCGAACACCTTAACCTCTAGGCCAGGAGAGCCCCTGTAATTTATCTAATTAGGTCACAATTTCCAAACTCCACGAAAAGGAATCGAGAAAAAAGGTAATATGTGTACATGCTGGCTTTTTACGGGCAGCTCGTTTGGCGTGAAAACGGAATAAGTTGTTTATTTTTCAAAAGTTGTTTTTTTACCCGACCAGTATCCTTCCCTTCATAATCTCTCATAAAAAGAAACTTTTAAAAAAACCGAGCTAATCTTCAACCTCCACCCACGCCCATAAAAAACAACAACAAAAAATGACAGGAACCTCGTGTGCACCAACATCAAGGATGTCTAACCTTCGAGCATCAGTTTCGCGCTTCACGTTGGCCTCAAAACCTCCCAGAGCACTTTTATCAGAACACGTAAACAGATTCGTGACCCTCGCACGTGCGCACAGAAGCGACAGAAAGACATGCAGGCCACAGCGAGCATTTATCTGAGCTCCAGAGCACATACACACACACACACACACACACGCACGCACACACACACACACACACACACACACACACACACACACACATACACACACACAAACAAACACACATAAACACATACAAACACTAAGAGTGCTTCAACAGAAAAATAAAAAGATGGTTTTAAAAAACCTTCAGAAAGGAAACATAATGTAAAAAGGCAGTCAATACAAAAATTTATATTTCCCAATAGACCACGTGTTGTGAGAGAGGGAAGGAGAGAGAGAGGAGGAGAGGAGGAGAGAAGAAGAGGAGAGTGGGAGAGTTTAGGATGAAAGGGGAGAGGGGATAGAGAAGAGGGGAAGAGAGGGGAAAACGGGGTAGAGAGAGGAGAGAGAGCGAGAGAGATAAGAAGGTGGTTGGGAGGATAAGAGCGACGGAGAGGGACGTTGAGGGGGAGAGAGAGAGAGAGAG
>NW_004797959.1:284671-285292 GCF_000002075.1 Aplysia californica
CTCTCTCTCTCTCTCTCCCCCTCAACGTCCCTCTCCGTCGCTCTTATCCTCCCAACCACCTTCTTATCTCTCTCGCTCTCTCTCCTCTCTCTACCCCGTTTTCCCCTCTCTTCCCCTCTTCTCTATCCCCTCTCCCCTTTCATCCTAAACTCTCCCACTCTCCTCTTCTTCTCTCCTCCTCTCCTCCTCTCTCTCTCCTTCCCTCTCTCACAACACGTGGTCTATTGGGAAATATAAATTTTTGTATTGACTGCCTTTTTACATTATGTTTCCTTTCTGAAGGTTTTTTAAAACCATCTTTTTATTTTTCTGTTGAAGCACTCTTAGTGTTTGTATGTGTTTATGTGTGTTTGTTTGTGTGTGTGTATGTGTGTGTGTGTGTGTGTGTGTGTGTGTGTGTGTGTGTGTGTGTCTGTGTGAAAGTGCACGTACTTATGTGTGTGTGTGGAAAGGGGGTATGTGTGCGTATATTTTATGTGTGTGTGCCTTTGGGTGTGCATGTGTATGCGTATGTGTATGTGTATTCATATGTGTATGTGTATATGTATGTGTATGTAAACGTGTATTTTGTTTGCATTGTATGTGTATGCGTATGAGTTTGTGTATGTATATGTATATATA
>NW_004797959.1:289744-292644 GCF_000002075.1 Aplysia californica
GTGTGTGAGAGAGAGAGAGAGAGAGAGAGAGAGAGAGAAAGAGAGAGAGAGAGAGAGAGAGATGAAGATAGAGAACCGAGAAAAAGAGAGAACGAAAGAGAGAAAGAAAGAGAGAAAGACAGAAAGAAAGAAAGACAGGCAGAGAGATCTAATCTTGAGAGCACAAAGCTCAGAATCATGGCGTCCAGACATGATGAACTCAAATTTCCCCCAAGTTCCTAGTCCACCAGACAGGACAACAGCGTTGTTATAACGGCATACGTAAAGTGCTACTAAATCTTTCCCTTTTTCTCAGTGGCCATCAAATACAAACGATTTGATGACTTGAGATGGAGTCTGAATGACCTGCAAGATTGCTGGAAATGTCATTTATCGCCACTGTCTGGGTGAGTTATTGTGACTGGTCGGCACGCATTAAGATAAGATAAAATAAGATAAGATAAGATAAGATAAGATAAGACAAGATAAGATAAGATAAGACAAGATAAGATAAGATAAGATAAGACCACCGAACATAGACGATGCGATTACCTTAGAAGGATCTAAGCTGCATAAGTGTAGCACTTTTATTAAACAAAATCGTGAGATAAGAAAAGATACTCAAATACAAACGATTAAACAACTTTAGAGGGGTCTGAATTGTGCACAACATTCTGGAAATGGGAGTGTTTGTTTGTTTGTTTGTTTGTTTGTTTGTTTGTTTGAGTGTACGCCTGTCTTTCTCTATCTGTCTCTCTCTCTCTCTCTCTCTCTCTCTCTCTCTCTCTCTCTCTCTCTCTCTCTCTCTGAGTATGTGTGTGCGTGCGTAGCTCAGTCAATGCTCTGTGCCACCGTCTTGAGTGAGTCATTGTTTCTGGTGGGTACACATTATTCTGATGTCTTATTTACTTTACTTTCTTTCTTTATCCTTCCTCTTGCATTGTCAGAAGTCGAGAAGAGGTGAACTTTTCCGTCAAAGGCTTGGTCGGTGGCTTCTGTTGTTACTGTGTTAATCATTTGGAGGAGGACCTCTTTAACGCCATCTGGCCAAGTTGCACGTGGTCTGCTCCTGTCCTTGTTGTATCCTGACTCTTTTGAGTTGTGAACTTGTGAAGCTGGTTGATTTGGTGATATTCTCGTCTCATATTTTGAATAAGGAAGTAGTTATTTTCACCAGGGGTGAGAATAGCCTGTGACCCCCCCCCCCTCTCAGGTGTGCTACATACAGTAGGCCTATAGCCTATAGAACAGACACACACAGAATAGCACAGAGAATAACGTAAAAGTTGTAGAGATAAGTTTCAGGTTAAGTTTATTTAATGGGCTGGGTGAAGGCCATTTTCCACCGTGAACAGCAAACGACAGTGAAAACCCCCCCAAAACAAAACAACAACAACAACAAAACAACTACCAAATTAAAAAAAACCCAAAACGAGCTACGCTAGATCTAGATCTATGGTTGTGCAGAACGCATCTGATACCTACCGGTCCTCACAATTATAGCTTTATTTTAAGAAGACTTTTTGATTATAAAAAAAACAGAAATAAGGCTATGGCAACGATGATCAGTAGTTGGCCAACATAAGAACAAACGCCAGCGCATTCATGAGTAATGTCCCAACCACATAGAATAGGTGGCCTTTTAATAATTTGCACATGAGGTTACGTGGTGTAGTTGGTTTGGTGCAAATTGGCATACCGTCAAATAGCGATAATTTCCCCTCTCTCTCTGTGTTCCCTGGAAATACGGAAGCTAACAAAGCAAATAGTTGAGAGAGTAAATGTCTGAAGAAAATCGTGAAAAGTCCACCGGCTGGACATCATCAGAATTGTAGGGAAAGCTGGAAACCAAGCAACATCCCAAAACAAATAGATCATGAGATAAAAAAAGAGAAGATGGCAGGGTTAAAACGCTTGTCAACAGTGTAGTGTGGGAAAAACTGAGATGTAGTTCTCACGGGAGGAGGAAGAGAGGAAGGTCGACATCCACTTGAGAACGAGATCTGAAAACAGACAGGCGGAGACCCTCGGTAAACCCCCTAAAAAAAATAATTCATACGTCGTAATCGAACTCATGTCTTCTGCGTATGACTGCAAAGAGCCTAACCGTCACACCACGCCTGTCTGTTCCCAGTAGCCACAAGAATGAACGACCCCACCCCCCTGAAAAATTCCAATTCATACAAGCAAGCTGCACGTCCTTTGTATTCAAAGGTTACAACTTTTGGATTTAAAGATCATTGTAAAAAAAAACGTTTTCACCATTCCAATACCATCATGATTACTGTTTTCCATGGCGTTAAGTAGTCTCTTTTTTCTTTCTACTCATTTATATTATCTTTTTGCTTTAAAAAAAAATGTTTTCCCTATATTTTTATGTTTCTAATGGTATCATTGACCTTTTCGTTCAAGTGAACGAGCCATTATCTCGTGCGCTGACACTTCCTGGCGATAATACTGAGAGTTGATACAAGCAGTTCAATCTTCCCCTCGATTAGGCTGCACTGACGTTGTCATGCAGAGAAAAAAAAGAAGAAGGGAAAGGGGACCCCCCCCTCCCCAAACAAGCAACGAAAGAGTATGGCGATAGATTTTTTCCTTTAACTTTAAGAGTACGAACGTTTCATCCGTAGTTGATATTTTATTCCCGTTTACTTAGACTTTTTATAAATTGTCTTTTTGTCTTTTTTTTGTCACAGCTATCGACGTCCTTTTCCTCCTCCCCTGCGCTATCCTCTTCCTTCGTCTTCTCCTCCTTCTTCTCTTTCTTCTCTTGCCCCTCTTCATTTTTCATCTTCTCTTTCTCCTTCTTTTCTTTCTAGCAAACAGTAGCAGCAACAACAACAGCAATGACAGCAGCAACACCAACACCAACATCACCCCCATCACCACCATCAACACCCCCATCACCACCACCAACA
>NW_004797959.1:295675-297722 GCF_000002075.1 Aplysia californica
AGAGAGAGAGAGAGAGAGAGAGGGAGAGGGAGGGAGAGAGAGGGGGAGGGAGAGAGAGTACCGTACAAAGCTTTGAAATAAAATATATTTTGGCTGCTAGTTGAGCTGTATATCTGACAACTTCACAGAACTTTGGTAGTGCTTTCTTGGACTTCTGGGATTGATTGGCCATCACGATCCTCTCCTTGCAGAGCATCTTGCAAAAGTTGAAAAATCACAAAAAGAAAAAAGGCGCATACAAGTTCACTATCTATCACCAGAAAGTCAAAATGAATTCATCCAATGTTGTGCATAAAAAATGACAGACATGATTTTAAATGAAAGAGCGGAAACGAAATATTACTCCACTATCGTTGATGCAACACCAGATTCTTCATACGTCGAACAATCTGTTTTTATGTTGCGTTATGTTCACTTAGACAGAGATACACATGTCTACAAAGTAGAAGAGAGATTTCTGAAATGTGTAAATTGTAGCAAGAAAACATGAGAAGACATCGCTAAAATTATCTTTGATACACTGAATGAAAAAAACATTCCAATTACAGACTGCCGAGGCCAAGGCTACGACAACAGTATTTAAGACAGTGTTCACTTGCCACATACTCTCCCTGTGGCTGTCAGAGTTTGAATTTGTTTGGTGTGCATTCTACAGAAAGCTGTTCAGCAGTCATAACTTTCTTTGAAGTTGTACAGAAACTGTATAACATTCTAGCTCCAGTCCGCAAAGGTGGAGAATTTTGAAGCAAAACATTCCCAGCTCTTTGCACAGCATGTCTCGGACACGTTGGTCTGCACGTGTTGACAGTGTCAGGCCTTTTGCGGCTCACATCGGGGGACTGAGGAAAGCTGTTCAAACTGTTCTTCAAATGAACCTCCTCCCAGAAACACGTTCAGATTTGATTGGCATCATTTAAATGTGTGATAATGGCATCTGTTTGGCTGAAAATCCTCACAGCAATCGATCACAGAAAGAGAGTGCTTCAAGCACGAGATGCGACTCTTGACGTTGAGGTGGCAAATATCAATAGTCTGATTAAAGATCTGAAAAGCTTACGAGACGAATGGGACGCAATCTTGAGTGAGTCCAAATTAGTAGCAGATAACTATGAGATTGAGCATTCATTTGCCGAAACAGCAAAACGATAAAAGAAAAAGAAGCTTTTTGCAGATGTAACAGACTACCAAAAATCCCGACAACAAATTCAAACATGAAGTTTTTTATGTCCTCATTGACTGCCTTCTTGGAAATTTGACGACAAGGTATAATGCAGTGACAAATCTCGATTCGTTATTTAGTGTTTTGGGAAAATATCTCCAAGAGGAAGTCGGCGTTATTCGTGATCTTGCAAACAAATTGCATACGAAATATGCAGTAGATGCATCAGCCGACCTTGAGCAAGAGTTGGAAGATTTGAAAGTAATTTATTCAGCGAAGATTTGAGAAAATGTCCTGCCGCCTCTTCAGTTGCTGAACAGACTTCATTCCCTGAAACTGGATGCTTTGTTTCCAAACGTTGTAATCATATTGAGAAATGAGAATCTTCTGCACCTTGCCTGCCACAGTTGCGCAAGCTGAACGTTCCTTCTCTACCCTGTCTCGGGTGAAAAACATTTTGTGGTCCACAATGCGTCAAGACAGACTCACAAGTCCAGTCTAGCTCGAAAATTGGACTACGAACCAATAATTGCCAGCTTTGCTAGAGCTAAATCCTGTAAGGCTCCGTTGTTGTAAGAAAAAAAAGGTATGCTACTTTACAATTTATTTTAATTTCTGTCATTGGTTTATTCATCATACCTTCATTTTTAACTACTCGCTAAATCAAAAAAATTTAAATTTTATGTTGACAACACCTAGTACTCGATGGAGGGGGATGAGACAAAGGGGGCTGGGGTGTGTGTGCGGGGGATTAGCTTTTGTACAAACATCTAATTCGCAAAATGCATTTCCAAGAGTAGTGAAGATGTGTGTGTAAGAGATAGATAGTTACGAGATAGATAGATAGATAGATAGATAGATAGATAGATAGATAGATAGATAGATAGA
>NW_004797959.1:300153-302652 GCF_000002075.1 Aplysia californica
CTCTCTCTTTCTCTCTTTCTCTCTCTCTCTCTCTCTCTCGTTCTCTCTCTCTCTCCCTTTCTTTCTCTCTTTCTCTCTCTCCCCCTCTCTCTTTTTCTCTCTCTCTCTCTACCCCTCTCTCTTTCTTTCCCTCTCTCTTTGTCTCTCTCTACTTCTCTCTCTCTCTCTCTCTCTTTCTCTCTCTCTCCCACTCTTTCTCTCCCTAAAACAAGACTAAACACTCTCTCTCTCTCTCTCTCTCTCTCTCTCTCTCTCTCTCCTTCTCTCTCTCTCTCTCTCTCTCATCCCCCTCCCCACTCTAACACAAGACAAAACAAGGATGTGTTCGCCGGTGCTGCCGACATAACCTTTGAGGACACTCAGGGCGCGGGCAATAAAGGAGAGTGTGGAAACTGCTGTGGTCGGAAACTGTTTAGTTGGCGGGAGTGGGAAGGGAGTTTGAATGATGAATGGAAGAATGGGTGTTGCTTTAGTTATAACAAATTTAAAGTTATGTTGAAGCGTTTTACTGAGGAAGAAGTATTTTCTGTTGAGAGCTTGCACTGTATTCGGACTTGGGTAGGTTTGAGATCGAAATATTACATCTTTCTTTGTTTTCAATTCGAAAATAAGAATAGTAATTGTGATTCACCCCCCCCCTATCTTTCTCTCTCTCTCTCTCTCTCTCTCTCTCTCTCTCTCTCTCTCTCTCTTTCTCTCCCTCTCCCTTTCTTTCTCTCTTTCTCTCTCTCCCCCTTTCTCTTTTTCTCTTTCTTTCCCTCTCTCTTTGTCTCTCTCTACTTCTCTCCCTCTTTCTCTCTCTCCCCCACTCTTTCTCTCCCTAAAACAAGACCAAACACTCTGTCTCTCTGTCTCTCTGTCTCTCTGTCTCTCTCTCTCTCTCTCTGTCTCTCTCTCCCCTCCCCACTCTAACACAAGACAAAACATGGATGTACGTGTGTTCGCCGGTGCTGCCGATATAACCTTTGAGGACACTCAGGGCGCGGGCAATAAAGGAGAGTATGGAAACTGTTGTGGTCGGAAACTGTTTAGTTGGCGGGAGTGGGGAAGGGAGCTTTTTTGTTTTTTTGTTTTTGTAAAGTGTTTTACGGCGCTCGCAACTGCATAAGGTCATATGAGCACGCAGGGCACACCTAATATTTTCAGTTGGTGGAAATTTTGAATTTTGCCGGGGTGGCGGCTGAAGCCTACTCTGATCGATTTTAGACCACCAGGGGATCTTTAACGTGCGCAACTTGCACACGGGCACTCCGAGATTTTTTGCCATTGTCCGAGAAGGCTAGGTGTAGATCTTTCCTACCAGAAGATCAGGGGTGTGGCAGAAAGACAGCAGTAAGGAGGAGCCAAGGAGTAGCAGTAGAAAGGCTGCAGAAAGAGTCAGGAGCCCAGAGGAGGGGGCAAAGGAGGTGAGGGGGTTGGGGCAGAAAGTGGAAATGAAAGCAGACAACAGAAAATTGCTAGAGAGCAGGAAAGGAGGTGAAAGGAGACAATTTTAGAGAAGAAAATTTTTCGGTCGCTACCCGGATTCGAACCCGGGACCTTTGAATGAGAGGCCAACACCTTAACCGTTGGCCCCGCGAGCCCCCAGGAAGGGAGTTAGAATGATGAATGGAAGGATGGGTGTTGCTTTTGTTATAACAAATTTAAAGTTATGTTGAAGAGTTTTACTGAGGAAGAAGTATGTTCTGTTTAGAGCTTGCACTGGTTTCGGACTTTGGTAGGTTTGAGATCGAAATATTGCATCTTTCTTTGTTTTCATTTCGAAAATAAGAATAGTAATTGTGATTCTCCCCTCCCCTCCCCCCTCTCTCATACTCTCTCTCTCTCTCTCTTTCTTTCCCTCTCCCTTTCTCTCTATCTTAGTCTCTCTCTCCCCCACTCTCTCCCTCTCTCTTTCTTTTCCTAAAATAAGACAAAAATTGCCGTGTTTACCACATGATCTGCTCTCTCTCTCTCTCTCTCTCTCTGTCTCTCTCTCTCTCTCTCTTCTCTCTCTCTCTCTCTCTCTCTCTCTCTCATTCCCCCCTCCCCACTCTAACACAAGACAAAACATGGATGTTATTCGCCGTTGCTGCCGACATAACCTTTGAGGACACTCAGGGCGCGGGCAATAAAGGAGAGTGTGGAAACTGCTGTGGTCGGAAACTGTTTAGTTGCCGTGTCCGCAGAGCACGGAACGGGTGAGAGAAGGAAACGGAGGAAGGTGTGATAGAGTGGACTGGAGAAGAAAGTAGTAGTGAGAAGTGGAGAGGAGTAGAAGTGAGAGAATGGAAAAGAGAATACAGTAAAAGTGAGTGAGAGAGAGAGAGAGAAAGAGAGAGAGAGAGAGAGAGAGAGAGAGAGAGAGAGAGAGAGAGAGAGAGAGAGAGAAAGAGTGATGAGAAGGTTTATCTTTCTGTCTCTCAGTCTTTGTCTCTCTATTTTTGTTTTTCTGACTTAGTCTCTTTGTCTCTCTCTCTCTCTCTCTCTCTCTCTCTCTCTCTCTCTCTCTCTCTCTCT
>NW_004797959.1:302752-305252 GCF_000002075.1 Aplysia californica
TCTCTCTCTCTCTCTCTCTCTCTCTCTCTCTCTCTCTGACTCTCTCTCTCTCTCCCCTCTCTCTCTCTTTCTCATCTTAGTCCATAGAGCACGTAGTGAAAGTGTGGACATGGGTGAGTAAGGAGTGAGAGAGTGTACAGGAGTTGGAATGAACGAACCAAGATGGACAGAAACACATCAGCGTCTGTGGTGTTGTGGTTTTGTGCAGCGCCGCTGCATGCAGAAGACTCGAGTTTCACTTCCAAGTGGTGAGACTTCTTATCGAGTATCTCGATCGATCTTTCTGATGGGACTATGTTTCCCTTTCCACCCGGGTTGACCCTGACCTGAAGGGTCGAAGCTTGCGACCCTAAATGATATGAATCGTGTCAATGGGGACGAAAAAACCCACCTACATTTATTTTTAAAAAAATATTTGACAGAAACATTGAACGTAGCTAGATCTACTTTTTCCGTCAGTGTAAACGAATTGTTGTCTATCATCGGAATAACACAGAGAATTGTGTAACCTGAAACGAGAGGTTCGTTTATACCGCTCTAAGTGATTAAGGTATTGAACCTTTGGAAATCGATAGTTTCTGAATGCATGAAGGCGACAAACGAGTTTTTGTTGGGTGCTGTGGTGTCCCTTCTTCTGACTGCTCCAAGTTCATGAATAATTAATCAGCTTTAACTACAGCCGGGACAAGTTTAGATCCGTTGTCGGTTTGAGTGGTAATAGTTTTTCTTTGGGATTTTCCGAGTATTGTTTTGCTGTTGCTTTTTTTGTTGTTTTTTTGCTTTATCGTTTTCAGCTTTTCTTTAACGTTAGAGTTAAACAGTCATGTTTTCATTTCTCCATCCTTTAATTTTCTTTCTGTGTTTTTTTTTTCCCACCGAGTACATTTATTGTTTGGCTGTAACCGCAACTTTTCTAAATTGTTTTATGCTTTTCATCACGTTAGTGTTAAAGAATTCTGTTTCCGTTTCACCATTCTTTTCAAATTCTTAACTGAAGTTAACTTACTTTCATTTCTTTCCTTTTTTGTGTGTCCGATACTGCGTCTTGCTGTTGTGGCTCATAGATTGCGCCCCATTCCGTTTTCTGATTGGCTTTATCTTTAGAGAGCCATGTTTCTGTTTTCCGTTTTGTTTCATTAACCCTCGTCCATTTCTTCTTTCTAATTTCTAATCTAGAATTGTCCATCTGACATTCTTTAAACTAGTTACAACCGTCCACTGTGTGCATGACGTCACAGTTACTCATGTGTAATCCCACAGAGAGTGAAGACCTCGAATGAGCAATTTGGAAGGTTAAGTAAGCTCCGAACCGAAGACCCATGTAGACTTTTATATGTTCCAGTTTAAAAGGGTAAGAAGTTGAGCGTTTTACCCCAACCCACCACCCACCCACCTACGTCTAGCTCTACATACGTTACTGCAATAACCTTAAAAGCTAACCGTTTGCACATTTTAGACGTAATAACGAACGATACTCACGTTATAAATTCCATAGTATTGTCAAACAGTATTATAAACATTACACAGATAAAAAATTGCGCGTAGCACTTTAGAATAATGCAAGGAAAATAAAAAATATTATGGAATAATGAATAGATATTATTCACAGTGCATGGGTTTCTCTTTATTTTAAAAAAAATCGAGAAGACTGCGATCAATCATTCTCCAACGCAGCATTTCAAATTCCTGCCCTTATTTGCATAAGCGGATGGTTGGAAGGCGCCACTGGTAGTTGTAGATCATTTTCCTTTCCCTCTGACTAGCTATGAGCCTCACTTTTTTTTTTGCACGAGATTGCTGTGCGTCGGTATGCTTTTCGTTACTTGAACTCTTTTTCTTTGCTTAATCCTATCAAAATGGCGTTTCTGATCAGTATAACATTGTGCACATGATGTGCTAGTTATAGTAAATATAAGGTTATAATAAGGTAAGTTTTGTAAAGGGTAGATAGTGCATTGTTACTTTTTAAGGTTACTGTACACTTTCTCCAAGAAGACTCTTTTCTCAAATTCAAACTAGCAGGACTAAATTATTTCTATTTCATTTTTCAGACAGCGTCACAGAAAACTCAGTCCGCATCTCGATGACCACAGACCAATCCAACAAGTATTCCTCAAAGCTGAGACACTGGACAACCATAGACTGCGGAGAAGACTAGCTTTGTGCGAGAAATAAAAATCAAAGAATGTCACTTTCAAGCAGGTCGTTGTAAGACTTGGAAAAACTTTAAAAGACTTTATAAACAAAATCACAGACACTTGATAACACATATAAAAGTAATATATAGGGAATTTTATTTGACATACAGCAGAAAAAGCGGCTAAAAGGCACTGAAAACGTAGATAGCTGGTACCGATATATAAAAAGCTAATAATGGTTCTGTTCAGTGTTGTCATATAAGAAAGAAAGGGCTTGAACAAGATTCCCGATCCTTAAAGTGAAGAAAACTTTTCGTCCTAGAAGGAAATGTTCTTGGTGTATAGGAAAAAGATGCCTATAC
>NW_004797959.1:309605-311589 GCF_000002075.1 Aplysia californica
TTTACCTCTGTTACTTTACCTCTGTTACTTTTCCTCTTTTAATTTACCTCCTCTACCTTACCTCTGTTATTTTACCTCTATTGATTTACCTCTGTTACTTTACCTCTGTTAATTTACCTCTATTGATTTACCTTTGTTACTTTATCTCTGTTAATTTACCTCTGTTACTTTACCTCTGTTAATTTACCTCTATTGATTAACTTCTGTTAATTTACCTCTATTGATTTACCTCTATTGATTTACCTCTGTTACTTTACAGAGTCGGGGAGATACGCAAACGTCTCGTCCTCTTTTGTTGTGATTTACGTCAAAACCCCCAATAAACACAATTAAACAACAACAGCAATAACAACAACAACAACAACAACAACAACAACAACAAAACAGGCCATACCAGACCACCCCCACCACCCTGTCACAGAGAAAAACAAACAAAAACAAAAAACAAAACTACAACAACAATCAAACCCAACCCCAAACAAATTCATTTCGCCCCATGACACGACAGATTCAGAACAGAATGAGAGGAGGAGTGTACCATAGTAACACCTCTCGTGTCCAAATCATCGATCGGTGAATAAAAAAACAACAACCCCAGCTAGATCTTCTTCATCTTTTACAATCAGACCCACACTGTCAATAGTTTTGCCCGAGGTAACCTCACACTCTCCTCATCCGTACGTGTCTGGTCACGAAAGCGCCGTGGCTCAAGAGGCTGCCTCCATGAGAGAAGGACGTCAATATTCATTACCTCGGAGCCAACAGAACCCAAGGACGGTAAAAATAAACTTGAGCCCTTTATTTGGAGCTTACTTGACTTATCACACATATCCGGATGTCCCCATTCTGAGTGGGGCCAAATTTTGGTCGACGTGACACCACGCCTTATTCTTTTTCTTGATTATTTATAGTTTTAGATAGCGTTTACGGTACACGCAACACAATACGGTCATACAATTTATGCCGAAGATTAAAAATGTTACAAGAGAAAGATAAGCATAAAAAAGAAGGAGGGTTATATATATATAAGGACGTTAGATGTTTGATAGAAAAGAAAGAGCAAGCCACACAAGAGCACCCGCCAACTACCCTCATGTTACATCATGCGAAAAAAATGCCTTTAATTTTTGTAATGAAAAAAAAAAAGGGGGGGGGGGTTGAAGTCAAAATTATCAGCTTTCTTTCCCATATGGACATGAGTCTTTATGCTAAGACGGGCGTATTCACGACACCCTGGTATACCCCCCCCCCCGAAAAAAAAACAAAAAACAAAAAAACAAAAACAAACAACAAACAAACAAAACAAAAAAAAAAACCCCAACAACAAACAAACAAAAAACAAAAACAAACAAAAAACAAAACAACTACAACAACAATATTAATACAGACGCCAATATGAAAGTCGAAGGGTAGATAAAAAATAACGAATGGACTTCGATGGCTTCAGCATGAAGACATCTTTACCATAGAACCATCGTGATCAGAATTCAAGAAATATGCAAATGTAGAGGCACCAGAATAGCTCGTTCAGCTCTACCTGACATAAACGTGTCTATGGCAACACACAACATAACAAAAAATACAGCTTTTGTATAGCGCAAGTCTCCTCACAATACCAATCTCCATGCGCTTTACAGTCTACGATATTACTGCCCCAGGAGACCTGATAGGATTCTAAAACAATCTCAGCTTCCCAGGAAGCATACGATTCGTATGCTTTTTGCCCATTGGCACGTTTCAAGCTGAATGCTGTTTTATGTTTACCTTCAAAACTCAAGTTTGGGGAGTTTCTGTAGACTGTAGGTCCGATCGTGAAGGCTACTAAAAAAAAATCTTATGTTTGAGCGATGTGGGTGGTTGGAGGACGCCACTAGTGGCTTTACCTTTTTACTCTGCGTCTCTGCTGTTTTTGTCTGTCTGTCTGTCTGTTTGTCTGTCTGTCTGTCTGTCTGTCTGTCTGTCTGTCTGTCTGTCTGTCTGTCTG
>NW_004797959.1:312898-316200 GCF_000002075.1 Aplysia californica
CCCCACTAAAAACTCTAACGACCAGAACGTTGCGGGCCTCAGAAGTGAAAACGCGTTAAGCCATTGTGGACGAGCATTCTAGTTCTAGTCTTTCGACAATGCTTGAAGATGCGTTGCTTCGGGACACTCTAAAAAGTATGAAACGTAACTTTGTGGTTCACACATGTTTTTAAATTCAGCTTTCGTTATCTGAAACTTAAAGAGGCAGGGTCGTATATTATGCTAACTGATGTTTCCAACTAACGCTTGATTGTTTCAAATGTACGTGTACTTCAGCATTGCCTTTGGTCTTCCGTTGATCGGACGAATGTGTCTACTAGGTTCTTACAGTTAAAGAGTTAAACAGCTGGTCAGAGGAACTTCTCCTGGCGTATCTATGTGATATTCTGAAGGCTAACCGTGTCTAGACGCCCGAGAAGCGCAGTCTTCTCGTGTTACACACTTGGTGTAAGGCACAATATTGTTGGTTTTTTTGTTGTTGTTGCTGTAGTTGCGATTTTCATAAAATGGATTAATTTTGGGGTTTTTTCTTCGTTTTGCATATTCCATACGCGTGTTTTAGATTTGTCATTCAAGGGGTCAGTTCTGATGTCTTTGTGGTGGTCGTTATGCTGTTTCCTTCACCCATTTCGTCAATTTCGTAGGAGAGCTTTTTTTCTGGTAAGTGTTTTATGGCGCTCGCAACTGCATATGGTCATATGAGCGCGCGAGGCACAACAAATATTGTCAGTTTGTAGGAAATTTTGAATTTTGCCAAGGCGGCGGCCGAAGCCTACTCTTATCGATTTTTAGATCACCAAGGGATCTTTAACGTGCGCAACTTGCACACGGGGCCTCCGAGATTTTTCGCACTTGTTCGTGAAGGCTAGGTGTCGATCTTTCCTACCGTAAGACCAGGGGTGTGGCTGAAAGACAGCAGTGAGAAGGAGCCAAGGAGTAGCAGTAGAAAGGTTGCAGAAAGAGCCAGGGGCCCAGAAGAGAGGGCCAAGGAGGCGGGGGAGGGGGGGGGCAGAAAAGGGAGAAGAAAGCAGACTTTAGAACATTGCTTGATAGCAGTAAAAGAGAAAGGATACAATCTTTAGATAAGAAAAATTTCCGTCGCTATCCGAATCCGAATTTGAACCCGGGACCTATTGAATGAGAGGCGATCACCTTAACCTCAAGGCCACCAGAGCCCCCATAGGCTAGTTTATTAAGGTATACTTGTTGATGACTCAAAAAGTAACGCAAAAGTTCTTTCAGGTGTCTTTTTTTCGCCGCTATCTTACAAAGAGGTAAGTGGTTGGAGGGTGCACTGCCTCACCCTTTCCTTGCACCAACCATTATTGTATCTTGTGCTTCTCCTTGCCAGAACAAATAAACACTCACAATAAGGTAGGTTTAAACAAATTTTGTATTATTTTGACCCAAAAAAATATTTTTTGACTCTATAATATCTACTTAAGTACCCAAACTAACCTGGGAATTTAAGTGGTCCTGCCCTATTAAAAAATACGTTGTGGAAATTCCTCACATCATCACCATCATCTCCTTTATTACGCTGTATCAAGGCAAAGGCCACCGATAAACACTTTCCACTTTGTTTTTGTATTTAGGGCTAATTTCTTGACATAATTCCAATCCTTTCCACATGTGTGTACACCGTTCTCTACCGGACTCGTAATCGTGAGATTGCGGGTTCGGGGGTTCGAGCCTCAGCTCGGTCCGACGTTATGTTCTTGGGAAACTTCCCACTTGGCTCCGTCCAATCGGAGACAGACGTTAAAATAGGAGGTCCCGCCCCTTAAATAACCTAATAGTGTTAATAGGGGCGTTAAACCCATACCATTTACACCGTTCACAGTGACTAATCTGCTCCTAATTAACCTGTCTCTTTTGTCCAGTCTCACGAGCCTGGCATGGGCGACTGGACCTGGAAGTATGACGGCGACACTCACGTGGGTCACGTGACCAACGGTATCTACACCATCTGCTCCAAGCGGTACAAGGAGGAGCTGGGTCTCACGGGGGAGAGGATGAGGGACAGCTGTGAGGAAACCAGGCTTATCCGAACGTGTGTGAAGAAATTCGGGTGAGTACAGGGAGGGATGGAGGGAGGGAGAGATATGTAGATAGATAGATAAATAGATAGATAGATAGATAGATAGATAGATAGATAGATAGATAGATAGATAGATAGACAGATAGATAGATAGATAGATTGGGTGGGGGAGAAGCGGGAGATAAGGGAAAGCTGTGAGAAGAAAGGGCCAATTAGGACACGACAGTTGCAGCCATTCGGCGTTAATTGAAAACAAATACAAAGCAAAACAAAACTGAAGGGAGGGTTTGTAAGAAACAGAAAGGTTTATCTTTTTTACCTGCAACCATCGGAGAGGAAACAGGAGAAGAAGGAGGAGAGGAGAAGACCAGGACACAGTGAAGTGCGGAAGATCAGAAGAAAAAAGAGAGGAGACGGCGAGGAGAAGGGAAGCTAGTTAAAAGGAGAAGTAGGAGAAAATACTGCGAGGAGAAGGTTAGAAGAAAAGGAGGATAGAATGGAGGAGAAAAGGGGCAAGGAGAAGGAGAAAAGAGGAAGAGGAGAAGAAGGACGAGAAGAGGAGGATGAGGAAAAGGGGATGAGGAAAAGGGGATGAAAGGAGGCAAGAAGAGGACTAACAAACAGTAGAGGAGAAGGGGAGTGAAAGGTGAAAAGGAAGAGGAAGAAGTGGATAAGAAGGAGGAAGATGAGGACAAGAAGGAGGAGAAAAAGAAGAGAGGACGAGAGATGAGAGGAAGATGAGGGCAGCTGCAGCCAACTGTTGTTATCATTACCAAAGTTTTTTCTTTTATTCTTCTGATATTGTTTCAATCATCATAATTCCTCTGTTACTGTTGCCGCTATCTTACTGTAGACGTTAAAGTTATGTGGTTATCTGGAATGCTTTGGGCTAAACTGCAGATGGCATTTATAAAGATTTGAACTGAAAGGAGAATCGGTTTTAGTATTTGTTGCAGCTAAGTGGGTGCGACGTGTTAACAATGCATTACTTTGAAATGAAAATCAAGTTGACGTTGATATTATATTACACCCTGTGTGCTTTTGATGGGTGTAGGGCAACCGTGTAGCAGACACCTCAAATAAGATCAGTTGTGCCGCCTGTTGGTCGTGCCATATCATGATATAATCTACTCACTCGCGTGTATGTGATATCGTAACGAGGAAAAAAAGATAATACAAAATGTTTGTTTTTTGTTTTGTTTTTTGCGTGTGTGTGTTTGTGTGTGTGTGTTTTTTTTTAAATTTATTTATTTATTTATTT
>NW_004797959.1:321881-322989 GCF_000002075.1 Aplysia californica
TCGACTAAACTTTACTAGGAAAAAGTAAATTTGAACACTGTATTCGGAGCATGCTTGATCTACTAAGCATTTATTAGTGGTCTCCATTCTCAGGCAAGTCGCATTTCGCTACCTCAGAATTGCAAATTTCTATCTGACATTTTGGAAGTTTTGAGTTACTAAGACGATGTGGCCAAAAAGCAAATGTCCCATCTGCTCTATCAAAATCGCAAAATTGTTCGGAGTCGTTATCAATATATTCAAATACGTGCAGTCGAAAAAGCTTGACATGTTGTGAAACTCAAAATTTGTTTACGTCAAATTTCTCAAGACTATGTACAGAGCAAATAGAACTTTGCAATTTTAAGGTAACGATTTGGCTCACCATAACGTTATGTTCAAAATGTAAAACGCTTTTCACGTCTTTTAAGAATGTTGGAAGGATCGAAATTTGCTTTTATTCTTCAATTTCTTTTTTCCGCCCCCTCAGTACACAACTGTGCAAAAATATGGCGCCGCCTGTGCGCGTGGAGAGCGACTGCGTGGAAAAAGAGGGCGTCAACTTCCACTTCCGGCATCAGCGCTGTGTTCCGTCTGGGAGCTTTTTCCGCATGTCGCAGTCTCTCGTCTGCATGGCTTCTTGGAATTACGACGGATACGGGTTTGCACTGCTCCGGAAGGGCGAGGAGAGGTCTTTTTATTGCATGAGAGTCAAGTTTCACAAGTCAAGTTTAGAGGTACTTAAAATCTATTTACAAAGTAATAATGAAGAAAAAATACGACTATGGTGCAGCTCTGAGAACGTGTCAGCTGAAAGGAATTTTTTGTTGCACTCGAGTCGTTTACATTACTCGCTTTGGAAGAGGATTCTCGACTGCCGTCAATGTTGAAACAGTTTTAGTTTATAAATACTAAGTGCACACTCCAAATCGAATTGATTCAAGTCAGTCGGGGCTAGCCAAAGTTTCCTTCAAGAAGGGGCAAGAGGTACCACTTTGGCACAATACGACTGATTCGGCTGGCAGCCTTATAAAAAACAATACGTTTGATTTTGAAGATCAGATTTGAATGTAGATGTTATCATCGGCATTTGAAAACTTCTCTTTTATAAATAGTATCTCACAATATT
>NW_004797959.1:324294-326224 GCF_000002075.1 Aplysia californica
TATTATATTTGTTTTAGTGAAAGTAGTTTTCTTAGATAGGTGGACATTTTATACAGTGCCATTATAATTGTTTTAGTAAGAGTGTACAGCACTTGCAACACATATATATGATCATATCGGGCCTGTGTTTCCAAGCTAGTTACGATATTTTTGCACTAAAAGATATGCTAAGCTGTTTTCTGATATGCGCATCTTATATCAAAACCGCGTACCATGAGCTCAATAAATGGGGAAAAAAAGTTATGCGCTAATGAAAATTCAAATGTTTCGTCGTAAGTTTATTGCGGCGAAATCGTAGAAAACAAAAGTATTGCATCTTGACTTACGATACTTTAAGAATCCAAATGTAAATCTATTTTATTTTTTAAAAATATAGTACATTGAAATTACAAGTTACGATAGTTTTGTTGCTACGGACTTGCATCGACACATACAGATGTATATTGTACTGGTATCGTATCTCTGGGTAAAATAGATTGAAATGTTCTTCTTGGCAGCCAGACTATAGTAACTTGAGATACGATATACTATGTAATTCACAGAGGAAGTTTCTAAACTGTCCTAATTCGACTTACGATAATTCTGTAGCCAAAAAATAAGTGCCATAATACCGTAACCTAGGTACCGTCTTAACTTTAAAACATACAGTTTCAACACATCTATCAACACACCCGGCGTGCTTTTTCAAGCTGTAATATTGAAAAATCACATCCCCAAATTCTCCGTGCCAGGAAGAAATTAGGTTTTTGATTTTTCCTGAAAAGTAGGGTTTTTAATAAAGATACAATAGTTTTGAACCGAACCCAGGCCCGATACACAAGAGAGTAACAAACACCAAAGTTTCCCTTATGGAAATTTTACTTATCAAATGAGTATTACATTTCATTTGATGTTGTGTGGTCCAATGACCTTAAACGCTGGATGAACTTAACAACAACAGACACCAAAAAAGAAGGAGGAGAGATAGAGATCAAGATGTTTGATAGGAAAGAAGTAGCAACTAACAACACCAGACAATTCGCCAACCACCTATCATTACAATATTAACAATACGAAAGGAGGAGTTGGGGAGGAGTGTGTTGTTTGTAAAGGTGAATGCTTTATACTGGACGTGATCGCGAGAGCTTGTTCTAAAACTATTATCAAAGCCAAGTCTTTTTGCTCCATGTTCTTGTCTTTGTTTTATGTCGGGTCTTCTGTTGTTATAGATTTTTTTTCTTTTAGTTGTGATAGTAATGGTATATTGCATCCCTCATCCATATTTCTTCATCCCTCCCATAAACAACGATCCCTCCCTCACCGTATCCACCCCCACCCTTCCTCCACTTTCCCTCCCCGTCTATTCCACACTTTCCTTCTCTTTCGTCACACCCATCTCTCCTACTCCCCCCCCCTCTCTCTCTCTTCCGACCTTCCCTCTCTTTCCCAATACCCTCCCACCCTCCGTTCTTCCATCGCTCCCCATCTCTCCCACCCTTCCTTTTATCGCTTCCCTTTCGCAACACCCAATTCTCCTATTCCCACCTCCCTCCTCTTCCCCTCCCTCCGTACCCATCTCTCTCCACCCTTACGCCCCATCCTCCCTCCCAATCTCCATCTCCACCATCCCCCCTCCCTTCTCTTCTCCCTCCCTCTCTCCCTCCCTTCTCATCTCCCTCCCCCTTCCTCTCTCCCTCCCTCTCTCTGTCCTTCCCTCTCTCCCTCCCCCTCCTTCTCTCCCTCCCTCTCCCTCCCTCCCTCTAGGAATAAGAGTGGCGTGTGTGAGGGCCACCACTGCATGCAGACGTGTCGCCAATGTGTCAACACCACAGCACAGAGCTGTCACTTTGGCAGGGATGTCATGGGCACTTGGGTTATACATGAACCAGGGAACGTACGCACTACTAAACTCAAGGTAGGTGTGAGTGTGTGTGTGTGTGTGTGTGTGTGT
>NW_004797959.1:328098-329352 GCF_000002075.1 Aplysia californica
AGAGAGAGAGAGAGAGAGAGAGAGAGAGATGACCAATCAAACAATCAATCAATCAATCAATCTATCTATCTATCTATATAGGTCACATTGAAGAATACCGGACCAGCGGATTGTGATTACTTTTGCCTATGTCTCAACCTTAGGAATTCATGATTTTCCTCAGTGTTTGTTATCTCACAATGAAGAATCTCCGATCGATCTATACATAAAAGTTTGTTCTATCTATCTATCTATCTATCTATCTATCTATCTATCTATCTATCTATCTATCTATCTATCTATCTATCTATCTATCTATCTATCTAGTGGGCTTACCCAATAAATTGTTTTTCTTTGATTTTCTCTCTCCCGCAGAACGGTTGTTACCCCAGATTTCTCTGCATGTACTTCGACAGCCCCGCGGCTAACGTCCTAAGGTACAAAATGGGCTCAGTCCTGCAGTGGCCGCTAGAGCTGGACGACCGCATTATCTGCAGCGAAAAGAACTTTGAGATAGTCCCAGATTTTAAAAACCCGACCGATCGATATATGGAAAGGTTTGGCTCACATTTTAAAAATTATTATGTTTGTTATTGATCTTGTCTTCGCAAGTGTTGTCGATTCTACCCTACTCCTCCTTCTATAACGTCTTTCTCTCCATCAACATCGTCGTCATCATAATTCCCATAGTTATTAATATTATTATTGTTGTTGCAAGCTTCAATTGGTCACTTTTAAGGACAAGCGGGCTAACCCAGATTTCGGGGGCTTCCATAAATCTTGACCTACACCAAAAGTGGGTATTGCCCTACCTATAGGAGAAGTTTGGTTTCATTGGTGTGTATATTTGTTTAGTTATGGAGAAAACTGTCCTTGTCCTTTAAAGAAACTGAACAAGGGGCAAAAACTTTACCTTCGATTCTCTTAATTATGCCAATTGCTCTTTATGTCCCCAAACTGACGAGCGCCTGATTTCACCACGATCCAAAACAAATGATGTATCATTTTACGGTTCTTTATTCGGCTCCTATTATTAAATGACTGTTCTGAAAGAGATCGTCAGAGATTCGATACATGTTGCAGAACGATACAACCCGATAATGTAAGAATTTTTACGCAATCCCTGAAGGGATTCGTCATTCCAGCAGAAACAACTTCTGTTACCCGTAGTAGTATAAGGTTTTACGGCGCTCGCAACTGCTATTCTGTTACCCGATTAAAAGAAAACCTCCCCAAACAAATAATAATTAATAGTAATAGTAATAATAATAATAA
>NW_004797959.1:331991-334328 GCF_000002075.1 Aplysia californica
TGTAATAACATGTAGTTCATCTATTATTGATGGCCTAGTGGTAGCCGTGAGAACCACCTTCGTCCAGGGAAATGAGTCGCTTTAGCAAAATCCGGATACTATCTTAGTGCACCTCTTCGGCAAATAATATGATATGAACCGCTTCGGCAAATGGGTTAGAACCACTTCGACAAGCGGGTAGCATCATTTCAACAAATGGAAGCACCCACTTCGGCGAAAGGGTCAGGAAAAAAGAGAGTTAAGAGTCTGAATTCGGATAATGTTTCATTGAGAATTATCCGGTTATCCTATAGATTATCCGGATTTTGCCCACATCTAGACTGAAAACCACCTTCGTCCAGGGAAATTGTTAACCCATAGACTTAGCATATTATTCTGGTCACTCTACAACGTTGGAATTCACGCTGTTTTGGGGGCTCTCTCCTAAAAAAGTGCTTAGATAGAGTTTTACTGCACTTGCAACACAATATGGTCACATAAATGCTGTTTTAGTTTTAGTAAAAGTTTTACGGCACTCGCTACTCAATAAGGTCGTATAAGTGCTGCTTTAGCTTTAGTAAAAGTTTTACGGCACTCGCTACTCAATAAGGTCGTATAAGTGCTGCTTTAGCTTTAGTAAAAGTTTTACGGCCCTCGCAACACAAAACGGTCATATCACTGCCAAAGATTAGAGGTGTTACAAAAAGAGAGTAACAAATACAAAAAGGAGGAGGGGAGATAAGGACGCTAGATGTTTTATAGGAAAGAAAGAACAACCATGCCAGAGCACCCGCCAACCGCCCACAAGGGCTCTTTATTAACATCTTCCCTACTGGGTAGACGTTTTTAAAAAAAATTGTTTTACGGCGCTCACAACTGCATACTGTCTCATGAGCGCGCAGAACACATTAAAACATTTTCAGTTTGTAGGAAATTTCGAATTTTCCCCGGGTGGCTGTCGAAGCTTACTCTTATCGATTTTGGACCACCAAGGGATCTTTAACGTGCGCAACTTGCACACGGGACATCCGAGATTTTTTGCCCTTATCCGAGAAGCGTTAGATCTTACTTACTATAAGATCAGTGGTGTGGCTGAAAGACAGTAGTAAGAAGGAGAGAAAGGGTAACAGTAGAAATGCTGCAGAAAGAGTCAGGTGTCCAGAGGGGGCAGGGAGGGAAGGGGCAGATAGTGGAGACGAAAGCAGAAAACAGAGCATGGGTAGAGGGCAGGGATGGAGGTGAAAGGAGGACATTTTAGAGAGAAAAAATGTTCCGTCGCTGTCAGGTTTCGAACCCGGGACCTATTGAATGAGGGGCGAACACCCTAACCTCTTGACCACGAGAGCCCCTGTGTAGACGTTTAGTTTAAACAGGTTTACACATTTCAGTAAAATCCTTTTCTGTCCTCCTTCTATTTTGTGTTTGCTATTCTCTTGTAACACATCTAATCTTGGGTATTTATATGACCGTACTGTGTTGCAAGTGCCGTAAAACTCTTACTAGAACAATAAAACAGTTTTATTGGTCTAGTTACAGCTTTTACAGGTATTTATTCTTAAATATAGAAAAGGGAGGATATCGCTTTTGTGTTTAATTAAGAATCTCTTGAATGGAAATGTTTATCCTGTCTCGCCTCACGTAGATTGAAATGATTGAGGAATGAAAGGGTTAAAAAGGAAGCATAACTACTTCTTTATTCAAATATATTTTTCCAATTCCGTTTTTCTTATTGGAAGCTTTCGGAGGCTCACAAAAACATGCACGCCATGACAGTAATATGTACACTTCTGGTTTATGATTTTGTATTTAATGTTTCGAAATATGCGGCGGGTTGTTGGAGTTCGCCACTGGTAGGTCTTACTTCTTTACTTTTCTTCTGTTGTTTCTGTCTGTCTGTCTTACTTTTCCTAGCACTAAATGGCCGTTATTGTGTTGATGTGCTTCTCTTTACTCAAACAAACAAACAAACAAACAAACAAACAAATCGGTTGGTTGGTGGGTGCTCTGATGTGGTTTGCTCCTTCTTTCCTACCAAACATCTTTCGTCCTTATCTTTTCTCCATACTTTTTGTGTTTGTCAATCTCTAAGTTTTTTGCAACACAATAAGATCACATAAGTGCGAAGATTAGAGGTGTTACAAGAGAGTAACAAACACAAAAAAAAGAAGGAGGGGAGACAGAGACAACATATTTTTTTTATAGGAAAGAAGGAGCAAAACACACCAGAGCACCCGCCAACCACCCACATTAATCTGTTGCAACACTTCTAACTTATATGACCTTATTATGTTGCAGGTACCGTAAAACGCTTCCTAAAACTAAAAAAGTACCCCCCCCCCCAAAAAAAAAAACCAAAAA
>NW_004797959.1:336881-338497 GCF_000002075.1 Aplysia californica
TATCATATCTCCCTTTTGGGAAAGGCCTAAAGACACTTCAGTCAACAGCACTGCCCTGGGGGGAGGGGGGTCTGAAAGTTTGTAGTTGGAATGGAGCATCGATTTCTTGCCTTAACAATCCAAGAAAATTCCGTCTGGATGCGTCCACCACACACGACATGACACCTCCCGACAAAAGACAGGTTACTAGGAAACAGTAGGTGGCATTTCAGTCGGACCATGTGGTAATTCATCAGCCATAGGCCTAGCCACAGCTAAAAGTAAGTTTCTAATTTTCAATGGAGATGAAAAATCTAAGGTTATATTCGTAATCAGTACCTTAAAAGTGGTACGGTATACGTGCAAACCACATGGTTTAAAGATATAGAAATAATTTTACAACTTATAAAAGGGTAATCATTGACTGGCTGAACCATTTCTTTCTTTCGTGTTAAATACTGCATTGATGACTTCACTTTTACATTTTGTTATGGCAAAAACGCCTACAACATTTAAACTTTCACATTTTCCTCTTTATATGTACGTGTATCGTAAACGAGATCTTTAGTCTTTACACTAGTCGTATTTGAAACTTTCACTCACATGAGTTGCTAATACAAATTGACTTCATTGATTCAATTTTTTTTTCTCTGCATCAAACAGATCATTATTTTTTAAACCATGATTTTACACTTTTTGTGAGGGGGTGGGAGTGTGGTTAGAAAAAGGATTTGGGGTGTGTGTGTATGTGTGAGTGTGTTAGTGTGTGTGTGTGTGGGGGGGGGGGGTGATGCGTGAGAGATGTTTGTACTGTTTTTGTCATAGAGACCATCAATTCTAAAACTGATGATCTCTTTCTCAGTGCGCGTGCACCGAGTGTGACTCTATTGTGAGTGTATCGTGTCACTTTTACATAAAAGCTTCGCTCTTTTCATTCTGTTGCTCTCGTTATCGGTCTCTCTCCCTCCCCATCCCCCCTCTCTCTCTCTTTCTCTCTCTCTTTCTCTCTCTCTTTCTCTCTCTCTCTCGATGTCTCTCACCCCCCCCTCTTTCTTTCTCTAGATCCCCCTCCCTCTCTTTCTCTCTCGATACATCTCTCTGTGTCTCTCATCCGTCTCTTTCACTCTCCCAATCTAGTCAAAAAAATTTTCATCTGGGACAATAAAGTATATTTATCTTATCTTATCTTATCTTAATTTACAATATCTTATCACTACTCCCATCATATTCCCCTCTCTCTCTCCCTCTCTCTCTCCCTCTCTCTCTCTCTCTCTCTCTCTCTCTCTCTCTGTCTCTCTCTCTCTCTCTCTCTCTCTCTCTGTGTCAGTACTACTCACATCATTTTTATCACCACCATCATCATGACTTTCTCTCTCTCTCTCTCTCTCTTTACTATTCAAATCATCACCACCATCATCATCCTATCTGTCTCTCTGTCTGTCTGTTTGTCTGTCTGTCTGTCTGCCTGCCTGCCTGCCTGCCTGCCAGTCAGTCAGTCTGTCTGCCTGCCTGCCTGTATGTCTGTCTGTCTGCCTGTCTGTCTGTCTGTCCTTCTCATCAAGAAAAGCCTTATAGTATAGTCATCACCCCCTCACATGGCCCCATAATGTTTTAACCCCCCTAAGCCCATTAACAGG
>NW_004797959.1:341266-342633 GCF_000002075.1 Aplysia californica
TACATACATCTTGACTTCTATTCAAGTTAGATGGCAAAAGCAAGACACAATATTATACAAGATTTAAGCGGATACCAATAACTCCACATGTCCAAAAGTTGACGAGCGCCTGATTTCGCAACCCCTGAATTCCAGTCGACAGAACGAGCATTGGTACAAAATTGTGAAACTGGAAGTCCACAGAATACAGACACTGATGGTGATAATTTTGAGCTCACTCCAGGAGAAGATAAATGTTCAACAGACTTACCACCTGTGACAAAAACTCCCTGCTTTCGGAAAATAGAATTAGTACTAAATAACACTCGGGTCGAGAAAAACTTAGACCATATTTTATACAGTAAAAGTTATGCCTGTTATTTTGCACCCGTGGTTTGGCGTGAACCCAAGTTGTCTGGAAAGATGCGTGTGAAAATCACCATTGCAACTTCATATGTGTAAAGTCATTACTTATCAGCATCACTATTGCAAGTCTATTTAATTGTTTTATGAACATCGCTGTTTACAATAAGTGTATCAAACGGTTTGTCAACATCACTGCTCACTGTGTAAAGTTATTCACAACCACCGTCTGTGGTGTTGTGGTTAGGCACTTCGGCAAGCAAGAGACCAGAGTTCGATTCTCGAGTTGGGAGAATTTCTATCGAGTAATTATTAAATATAAATCAAATGAGGTAGTGCTTGATGAAGCCCACGTGGGACGCTCAATGTTAAAAACAATCAGGAAATGACAAATTTTAATGCAGTTTTTTGGACACCTGAATAGACATAAGGGTCTTGAACATCTCGCTCTCACTGGCAAAATTGAAGGCAAGCGAGGCAGGGGTAGGCCCAGACCAACATACTTAGGGAACCTAAACAAATGGGTAACAGGGAAAGATCAAGGAAACGTAGCTTTTTTGAGAGCATCCGAGCAAAGGAATGAATGGAATCCCATGATCGCCGATGTCTGACGCAGATCTGGCACTGGATGATGATGATGATGATGATGATGATGATGATGATGATGATGATGATGATGATGAATTAATAAAAATCTCAGTCTTTCTGTTGGGCGGATGCCGTATCCCTCTCAGCTCGAGTTGGTCCTAACAAGCAGGGTCGGAAGCCCGCCTTTTACATAATGATCTAAATTGTGTCTTGTGGTCGTAGAAACAGCTGCATTAATTCATGCTTTTTCACTCAACATCACTATTGCAACTGTGTAAAGTTATTAATTAATATCACCATTACCATTGCAGTTCTGTTACATTGTTCATAAACATCGCCATTGCAACTTTATAAAGTTATAACTCGTGTAAAGTTGTCTGTCCACATCGCTATTGCAATACCCTGTTACCGCTGTGAATTAATATAAGCTTAGTCCC
>NW_004797959.1:343718-346309 GCF_000002075.1 Aplysia californica
GAGAGAGAGAGAGAGAGAGAGAGAGAGAGAGAGAGAGAGAGAGAAGAAAGAAAAGAATTAGGACCTACCAGTGGCACCCTCCAACCACCTGAATATGACCTATTTGTAATGCAAGTTCCGTTCAAACCCTTACTAAAAGTAAAGTCAGGTAAAGTTAAATAATTATATGCAAACTTCCTAGCCATCATTATCTTATACCCGACCAACGCATCCAGTCATCTTTTTTTGCACATGATATATTTTTATTGCAAGTTCCTTAAAACCCTTATTATAGTGTGGTCAGAAATTCGTGGCGAAACTTATTGTCAAATATTTCCTCAATTATCAAACATAAACTCTCCAGCTTTTGCACAATGACCTGTATCGATTTGTCTTAACAGAGCAATATTTTTGCAAGCAACTGTTAGCTCTATTCTAGAAAAATTCCTTTAATAAAAAAAATCCCAGGGGTGTGGTTTCTACAGATTTAAAAAGGTTTACAACTGGGACAATATCGCTTTTAAAAGCACGTCCGTCATTTGTTTCATATTGCAAGATTATATTTATTGAACGCATATTTTGAGCTGGGGCGACCATCCCCGACAACCACCACGTCCACAGGTGGTGGATAGTAGAACGGCCTACATTATGTAGGGTAGCTGCGAATAACCAATAAGCAGACGCGGACCAACTGGCGACAGTCTTGGAGAACGAGGTGGAACAGAGTGGTGGCAATCATGTCTCTATAAAATACCTCAAATGCTCAGAAAAGAGACTGTCAGGCGAGAGGGAGGCGCCAAAACCTGTCACCTGCCCCCACTGCCTTGAGGATGAGTCCTTTTGGACAAAGGCTAGGGGCGTAAACCGTACAAAAATCCAGCAGAAGGCAAGGGGAAACCACTGCTGTATTCTTTCCCTAGAACATTATGGATCATAACATTTCAATGCTAGAAAAACAAATGAAGAAGTCTTGGTTGAAGAAAATTATAGAAGACTACTTATGACGAATATAAGAAAGCGACAGGCAAATTTCTTGGGACACACAATGCGGAAAGAAGCATTAAAGAATATTGTAACAACAGGCAAGTTTGATGGAAAGAGAGGCAGAGGCAGACAGAGGGAAAAGATACTGGACAAGATGACAACATGGCTAGGAGCAGCAAGAACAACAGACACCATTGCTGCAGCGCAAGACAGAGTGAAGTGGAGGTCCATGTTCGCCCACGCCAGTCGGCAAGGCACCGGATGACGATGATGATGATATTTTGAGCACTTTTAGGGTAAAAAAAAAGTTTACAATATTAAATTAATGTCTTGTAACTAGTTTTGCTAGTATCAAAAAGTATCATTGGTGAGCTGTGACGCAGGCTATAATAATATTATGCTTACGCAAAATGTGTGTGAAAAGCGGGAAGTTCTGTGAACAATTCCATCTAACGCGTGAAGGAGATTTGTTGTATTTATTATATAAATTTTTGAAAAGTTTTTAAATCTAGCCTCTATTGTTGTGGAAAAATATGATCAAGTTAAGACAAAAAGGATACAAACTACTATACTATGCAAAGTATTGTGTCATTGATTCACATTTGAAGATAAGTTGGGCCACGAAATCTTTGACCGCATTAAAAAAGTAAAGTCAAGTGAAAGTAAAAATATACAATCATAGTCATTATTAGCCCATACCCTATCAACACACCCGGTCATCCTGTTTGTCTCTCCCCCCCCCCTCTCTGACCTTTCCATCAACACTAGCCGTTTTCAGCTGTCTTGACCAGTCGGTGGTCGACCATGCTTGGTGCTTCACATACACGGTTTTGGGGTTTTTGCATGTTTGTTTTTCGGGAACTAAGTAATCGTCGGTGCAGTTGTCTGAACGCGCAAATCGAACGATTATTGTTTGAGTTAAAAAAACCCAACCAAAAACCTTTTCGCCTCAGAACGAGGGTATTTCCTATTATCATCTTGTATTCTTATGAAGATCACGAATCGTTAGATATTTATTGAGGAAGCATTCCAATTAACGGTGCGATCTAAATGTTAAAATGACAAAACAAAAACAAAGAAAACAAAATGAAGCGAAATATAGGTACTTAGGGAACCTAAACAAATGGGTAACAGGGAAAGATCAAGGAAACGTAGCTTTTTTGAGAGCATCCGAGCAAAGGAATGAATGGAATCCCATGATCGCCGATGTCTGACGCAGATCTGGCACTGGATGATGATGATGATGATGATGATGATGATGATGATGATGATGATGATGATGATGAATTAATAAAAATCTCAGTCTTTCTGTTGGGCGGATGCCGTATCCCTCTCAGCTCGAGTTGGTCCTAACAAGCAGGGTCGGAAGCCCGCCTTTTACATAATGATCTAAATTGTGTCTTGTGGTCGTAGAAACAGCTGCATTAATTCATGCTTTTTCACTCAACATCACTATTGCAACTGTGTAAAGTTATTAATTAATATCACCATTACCATTGCAGTTCTGTTACATTGTTCATAAACATCGCCATTGCAACTTTATAAAGTTATAACTCGTGTAAAGTTGTCTGTCCACATCGCTATTGCAATACCCTGTTACCGCTGTGAATTAATATAAGCTTAGTCCC
>NW_004797959.1:346409-394111 GCF_000002075.1 Aplysia californica
GAGAGATGTTTGTTTATTTTTGGTCAAAATGAGATATTAATCCTGATTGACTAACGCTTAAACGTTTAGAGACAGGTACCGAAGAAATGTGACCTGCGAATCCGAATAGCAATTTATGCCTTTTCTACTTGAATACTCATGTCACAATATCTATGCATAAATATTTATTGGCTTATTGGTGTGTGATTTTTTTAAACAATGAATAAATAATCGGCGTTGTCCATTTTTACAATTGTATTTTGGGCTTCTTTGTAGCTTTCTGTGTGTATCTGATGTGTTAATTATAATACATGTATATTATATCTTTATATCATATGACATTGTGGATGTACACACGTATTTATGTTTTCGTATGTCTATGACTTAAGCGTATAATATTCTACTTGTGAGTTTGTGTATGAGTGTGTGTTACAGAGAGAAAGAAAGAGAGAGAGAGAGAGAGAGAGAGAGAGAGAGAGAGAGAGAGAGAGAGGGAGGGAGGGAGACTTTTGATATCCTTGTACACCTTGTTCGTGATCGTATATATAGCTAAAATGCAAACTTAAAACGGCACACAGAAAACTTTTTGTACTATTTGTTATAGTAAGTGTTTTACAGCACTCGCAACACAATAAGGTCCTATAAGCGCTGAAGATTAGAGGTGTTACAAGAGAGTAACAAACACAAAAAAGGAGAGGAGATAAAAAGACGATAGATGTTTGATAAAAATGATAGGAAAGAAGAAGCAAACCACACCAGAACATCCGCCAACCACCCACAAACATGTTGTACGTTTCGTACACACATGCATTAACATAGATGTGTTTATATATACATGTATTACATAACCTCATCTGTCATCGCACACATACAACTAGATTAAAAGAAACTGACCTACTCCTTGATTGACCTCACTGGAGTATACTGTATTTCTTTTTCTATAAATATAAATCATCTCTGCGCCTCAAAGAACAAATATTACAGAGTGGATTTTAAAAAAAGTGTTTCAACACTATTAGGTTATTTAAGAGACGGGACCTTAGAATTTTAATTTTGGATCCGACAGTACCGAGCCAAACTGGTTGAGAACCTTGAAAACTCCCATAAAGCGATCCAAGTTCAACAACGCCCAGTTTAGGATTCTAACCAGGGCCATCCGCTCTGTAGTCCAGCATGATACCGACTGAGATAACAGAGTGACCCATGTTGGGTTCTCACCCGTAAAAATTTAGAGGATCTCAGTTCAGTTTCGGTTTGAGTTTTACGGCACTTGCGACACAATAGGTCATATAAGTAAATGCTGAAGATGAGAGGTGTTACTTGACAGTAACATACAAAAAACAGGAGAGATAAGGACGATTGATGTTTGAAAGGAAAGGAGGAGCGAACCACACCAAAGCACCCCCCAAGAAGAGCTTAGAATGGAAGGGAGGGACACAAACTTTTACAATGCAAGATCTGCGTAAGCATTATTTTGTTACATCTGCACAGAAGACATCTGAAATAAATATCATTGGCTCTATCCACTCGAAGCTCTAAGCAGCATTCCAACCTATACATCTTGTAAGGAGGTGTCGTGTCGTTTTGGTAGACACAACCAAACGTTAGTTTTAATAGAGGTTTTACGGGCGCTCACAACTGCATATGGTCAAATGAGCGCCAGAAGATTTGAGCTGTTACAAGAGAGTAACAAATATAAAACAAGAGAAGGGGAGATAAAGACGATAGATGTTTGATAGGAAATAAGAAGCAAACCACACCATAGCACCTGCCAATCACCAACTACTCAAGCCAAACGGAATTTTTACCGATTTCCAAGGTAAAAACCGGTGCTCCATTTCAACTACTGACTTCCCAAGAGACAGACAACAAACGGCAGGTTGGTTTCTGGTTTGGTGGACACGCGGCCTAAGTAAGGACCTGATCACGGGAAAGACACTTGGCACCAAACGCACAACAATTCATTAACAGAAAAAACCCCAATACAAATCAAAACAATTCATTTGGGACAATTATACTTTTAATATCAATTGACTCGTATGTACAAATTATTTAATTTCATATTCGTGGTTCGATTTAATTTAAAAAAAAAAAAAAAAGCTAACAAAAGTAAGCTGAACTGTCATACTTCCACTCTAGACACAAAATAAGGAAATCAAAATGAAGGAATATAATCAACTAAATCATAATTTTAACAAAAATGTACAAGGATATTCGTAACATAAATTGACGACAATGCCCTTTGCAATAAAGCTTCAAAGCATAAGAACAATGGAAGAACCAAACATCCAGTCTAAAAACAAAAAACCCAAGCAATAACCCTCCCATCCAAACAAAAAACCAACAATAAAAAAACCCCAAAAACTAAACCCCCGGAAAAAAACCCAAACATGATGTATCCTAGTAGCAAATAAAGAGAAGTTGGAAAAAAAAGAAGACAGAAACAAACAAAATATTGTGGTACTTTACACTTTAAGAACCCAAATAAATCAACTAACTTGACCATTGTCATGCAACAAAATACAAACATGTATATATATATATAATTATAGTTTCTCTCTGCTCTCCCACCCTAAAATACCACCATGCTGCATAAAACAATTCTTGTATCATCACAGTAAAAAAACCCACCCAAACAAAACAAAATGCCAATTGATTGAAAAATCCTAGACGGGCAAAGCAATGAACAATTATGATTTTAAAGTCAGACCTTCATTTTCAATGCGAGTGTAATGCTTCCACATTCTGCAAAAGATTAGAGCAACTACAATATCTTTGGAAAATCAAAACATGAACAGTGATAAAAAATTATTCCAATGACCAAAATTTCCTTAGAACAATCAGAACATCAGAAAATGATTTGAATAACCTCACTTTTTAAAAGAAAATCAGAATATTCAATTTAGCCTAAATTTAAGGGGCCTGTGCAATTTTTTTATAGCTCTGACTTTGATCAATTTGATCGTAAAGTTCTCGTGCAAGCTGAAAGATACGCAATTGTGTCATCTCAACATAAAATAAGGACATTGCAATTAAATATTGATCCCACTAACATCAGAGCACAGTCATAAATAATAATACTGCATAGCCAACTGAATAATTTATTATTATACAAACTGAATAGCAGCTGTTTATAATGAACTCTGAGCAAAAAAAAAAAAATCTCAAAATTTCTCAAATATCTCACAAACTCACGGGCATTTCTTGAAAAAAACATTCCATAACTTTACACGACACACACGCTGTAAAAAATATAATGTATTGTAATTGTAACCATTTTGTACTGCCATCAACAAAATTTTGTCAATTTAGGAGGGAGGCGCCCTACTCTGGCCATGCCTGCCAAAGCTTACCCAAAGTGAGAGCAACATGAAGTCCCAGCAGAAAGACAAAGATACTTGACAACCCCCCCCCCCCCCCCAATCTCATCTTCAGCGTGAGATGGCAAAGAACCTAACCTCTAGACAACTGACATCGGTCATATCCACCATTTAGATGGAGATACTTGAGTTGACACCCCCCCCCCCCCCCCTCTCATCTTCAGCATGAGATGGCACAGCCTAACCGCTAAGCAACTGACATCAGTCACATCCACTATTTTGTGACTCCGCCACATGCTATTTTGAAAGTGACGCAAGTAGGAATCTTACTACACGGAGCAGTTAATACACACTGTAAAACTGTAAAAGTGAAATTTTTTTGAAAATGTAGGTATATTTAACACGTCTACATATCACCCACGGTATTGGCAAGTAGACTTTTATTTACTGCCTTGAATGGAAATACAGTCTGAACGGCCACATGATGTATAAAACAATCACCTGTACAAATGGCAACTTCCCATTTCCTCCCTTTTGTAATTTTTAAACATTATAATGACACTGTGCAAGACAGCCACTTTTCTCCTCAACAATGTGAGACCATCTCAGACAGCGTTACCCCCGGGGCAGTGCCACTGACTGAAGTGTCTTTAGGCCATTCCCAAAGGGGGGACATTTCTCGTTCAAGCATAGTAGAATTGTAAATGGGCTGACTCATGTCACACTCATAACTGTGCTTGATCTACAACAGGGAACTGCTGCTTTTTCTTTCCTGATCCTTACTATTGCCATTTTCCTCTACTTCTTTTGTTTGTTTGTCACTCTCTTGTGACCTGCTATTTTGGGGTGCCTTGATAGTCGAAGCAGACCTTGTGCTGGTGAAGCTAGAGAGGTGAGCAGTCTAAGTCTGATTCCCTGCAAAGACTTCTCTGTTGACACCCACCCCTTGGCGCTCATATGACCTCATGCAGTTGCGAGCGCCGTACTAAAACCCTCTACTATAAAAAAAATAAAATAAAAAAAAGGAAAGCGTTGAGTGTATGAGTGTACATATAAGTGGGCAGTACAGAAAGTTTAGTCTCTTAAAGGTGGCAAACATGGATGGTGGCTACAAAAAAGTCGACAAGCACTGGGTTGGACATACAAATAAATAAAGGTAACATTTCTGTTGTAGATGGTTTCACCCAAGTTGTTACCCTGTTCAGGATAGAATGGAATTCCAGAGGATACATGTCAGAACAAGAGACAAAAAATATTTTACGGAGACAAGGTGAAAAAGCTCAGGTTTCCATCAATGAAAAATCTGCTTATAAACAATCTACAGCCTAGCACGCATGTTGCAAAATCGAGGGGCCGCGCTAATCTTTTCGCTTTGTACAAACTTCTTGTATTTTTTAAATGCAAAGAATATACACGTATATGAATATATCTTGAACCTGAAAATCTGCTATGTATTTTGCTATATGCGTGCTATACTGTATGTGAAATTGAGACCACAGTAAATGCAGCCACTCTTATTCTGTTAAGACACAGGGGGAGTAACCATGTAATACAAGAGCATTACTGTGCCATTCTCTAACAACGGTGTAACTGGAAGAAACCTTTTTTAAAAAAACTAAAGCTATTTCTGGGGTTGATGTGAGGGTCCTAAATGAGTGTTATAGGCCAACTTTTGTCTTCTCACACCGTTTAATCTGAAGAGTAAAAATTAAAATTTTTTTTTTCCATTTAGAAAAATTTTCAAGAAACCAGTTCCACAGTTAGAGCATGCCAATAACACCATCGAAACATTTTGCTCACAAAAAATCTGATAGATAACACATGATTGTGTACATGTAGGAAAGTAATGCATTAACAAGCGACGACTGAAAACATTGTAATGTAAGTTACATTTCTTCCCCGTCATGGTTGTCTGATGAAATTCATTACTGAAGATCACCACATTGAAAAAACAATCATTCAGAGACTAGAAAGAATTAAATTGCTGCATTCAGCATTATCTCTCTATTCCCACTCATTACTCCCAAATAGTATTGTCCAACCGAACCTGCTCTTACTGCCACCTGTCCAAAACAATCACTTGTACAAACGACCACCTCTGACAAAGACTTCCAACTGTGTGTTTTTTTCTTCTATTTTATGAGATTCTCCAAGGCATTCACTTGTCTGGACAACTACTTTTCTCGACTACGGCTGGCTGCCTTGGACAATTTCAACTGTACCAGCCCCAAACTGTACTATAGGTTTGAACATAGGTTCTTCTTGTTCTTAGTTCTTACAGCACCAGATTTGAAACAAACATTGGCGACCATGATCTACCCTTCATTTCTTTGCCCTGATGCTTTCAAAATACAGCATCATCTTGGTTTTTTTCCTAATTCAAGTTCTCTTAGTGACTTATTCTAGGTCTTCCTCTGCATCTTCTGCCCTTTATTTTTCCAGTGAAAGCATGAGATGGGGACAATTTTCAAAAGGTTTAAAACATAATTGAAACAATCAAAGTACTGTGTCTTTTTAACTTAAATGATAAGAGCAAAGAGAAGCACATCCACACAATAAAAGTCATTTAGTGCAGCCAAAGAGTAGGGCAAGATAGAAAGACAGGAGCGTTAGAGGGAAAGAATGGAAGTACGGGCAATTACTATTAGAGGCACCATCCAAACAGCAAGTGTGAACTCTTTAACTTCATTTTCTCTAAACTTAAAAGTGATTGTTTGCGTAAAAAGAAGCACATCGACACAATAATGGTCATTTAGTGCTAGGAAAAAGTAAGACAACAGAAATGACAGAGTGGAAGTACAGAAGTAGTATCTACCAGTGGCGCCCTCAAACCACTCACTTGAAAGTGAGAAGACGAATATTTTTCCAATTGTGGTCTCCAAACAAATTATTAAAGTAAAGGTACATGCACTATAAATAAAAACAGAACTGATGTCATAAAGCTTGAACAGAAAGTGGGAGGGCTACAACATAATAATAAGACTCATCCCTCACTGATACGTATAACATTCCTTAGCATTTCTGCTCTATCAAATGGTCAATTTAACAAAGTTTTCCCCAAATGTATGGTCCAAGATTACATGTGAAAAACAACAAAGGCAATAATCTCATAGAAAATATGATGGTATAGGCCCAATGAAATACTTCCCCAGAGAGAGAGAGAGTTGAACTCACGTCTTCTGCGTGAAAGGGGAAGAGCCTAATCTTTACACACCTCAGACACTGTGGTTAAACTGACAGTCAAATTTTAAACTTAAGATAGGGCAACTGAAGAGAAACATAATAAAATTTCTGAGAGTTTGATAGAGAAGAGAAATGCATCGACACACAAAATTTAACATAAAGCACCAGGAAAGTGAAAAATAAATTGTGTTTCACACCCCCCATCGACACAATTTAGACTTTTGGAGGCAGGCTAATTCAATCATGGATGTCACGACCAACCTGGACTGAGTTGGATACAACATCACAACAGACAGAGATACTAGTTAAAAAAAAATTTTCCACTCAGAAATCGAACTCAAATTATTGAGAAACAGAGAAGAGCCTAACTGCTACACCACAGAGACCAATTGAATAAAATGAGACGAAACAAAAAAAAAAAGAAAAAAAGAATGAACAGACACCACACACAGTGACAACCATCAACAATAGTAAAGTAAAGAAAAGCACATATTTACTATAACAGTCATTTAGTGAGAAGTGAGAAACAAAGAGAAAGAAAAGTAGATTCTACCATGACCAACCCACACCCCCAGCAGAACACTTGCCAGCTACCAAAACGTAGAAGGAAATCAAGAAGTCATTATTTCAAGGTGGCAATGCTTATATGAGTCCAGCCCCCTTCAAACATAACAACCACTAAATCATGCAATATCCAAACCGAAACAAGCACAGAAGCAAACCAGACTCGCTTAAAACTGTTGGAACCTTCACAACATTTCACATCTAGAACAAAACGGGCAATTGCACACAAAAAGAGTTCAATCATCAACCTTTATTCTTGGCAGAAAACATCTCTGATATCCATACCATTACAGATCAGATTCTCAAAGAACAAAAAAGACATTTTTTGATGTTGCCACATCACATTCACTTGGTCATGTCTTTTACAAATCCCACAAGTCAGTAAGTTGCCATTTCTTTCAACAGACCTTGTTCATATGGAACAAAAAAGCCAATTGCAAGGTCAAAGACTCCACATGGCAGCTTGTTAGAACAGAAGCATATATATAAACGTAATAACTGTTGTACAGTGATAGGAAAAGACCAACACGTTGGTGGGAGCAGGGAGAAGCACACTGACACAATATCTGTAATTTAAGACAGGGAAAAGGCAAGACAGATAGACAGAAACCAACAGAGGAAAAGAAAAGAAGCAGAGCCTCCCAGTGGCATCCTCCACACACCTGCGACAGTACTACAGACAAACAGAGAGAACAGAAGGAGAGAAAAAAAAAGTAGAGTCTACCAGCAGCACCCTCCAACCACCCATCATATGGATGTGAAACAACCAAGATAATGAAAAAGTACCAGAATATACTTATTTACATTACAAACAGTCCCTCTTGCTCAATCTAACATCGTTATTTTCGGTAGAGTGAAGAGAAATACATTAACATAATTACAAACATATACAACCTTAAAGGTGTTGAGTAAAAAAATTTTTTTATATAATAAAATCGATACAAATTGCCAAATGGACAGAAAAATACCTGTTTCTTCAATATCGTTATTTCCATGAATGTCTGATTTCACCACAATGCCTAAAAAAATGACAGAGGGAAAGAAGATAAGGACCTACCAGTGAATAACAGAACACAATTTACATGCTACTGAACAAGATCACTGCACTTCTGTACTTCCACATATTGCCCCCCCCCCCCCCACTTTGCCGGAGTTCAGCCAGTCAGGTTGAGAAAACCCCCAAAACAAACCCAAGCCAGTGATAATATAAAATATAAACATTCATCATGTATCTACAAATGCTGGAATAAAAACTATGGGGGATCTGCACTTAGTACTGAGCCATTTTCCATCTTGTCTCAGAGAACAATTATGTGCTGCAAGAGGTGGCCCCATGGCCACCCACCCCAACAGAAAACTCTCCTGAAGAATAAGAAGAAAAAACAACAACCCCAACCTAACCCAGCAGAGAATTTGACAAACACGAAAGGAAGCAGGGACCATCAATCAAAGGACAGAGAATAAATGACCACAGCATGTGTTTGCATCTTGGTTCAAGTCAGCTGCAGGATGTTGCACTCACACATATGCGCCACACACACACAAATATCTGTACATATTCACATACCCAGGCTCACACACATGCACACACGCAATATCTGTAATACTCATCTTTAAAAGCACAACCCATTCCTCCTCACTCTTTTCTTTTTCAAGACACATCAGCCACACACCGCTACTGCTGCAACATATTTTCATATTACATTCAAAGACTTTCAGCATCACTTAACCTTGTTACCAACTGTCATTTCTTCTTCAGAATCATTATCCACATCCTTGTCAACGGTCTAGTCATCTTCATCATTCAATCACTGTCAAAAATGTCTTATCGTCACACAATCTTTGTCAACTGAGTCATCTTCATCACTCAATCATAGTAAAAAAAAAAAAAGTCAAATCATTCTCATCATCCAATCCTTGTCAGAAAAGTCATATCATCATCCAAGCCACACTTCTAATGTGATCCTTCACCCCACCCCCCAACATCTCCGTGAGCTGCATTGGACGTGTTGGTCGTAGACAACAGGTACTACTGCGATGCTGTCCCCTCCCGTCGCAACGTTCACACAGGTACCGCAGAATGAAACAAATGAGCTAGAGGAAGTAGTCTGGTTGAGGTTTCTTGGACGGTATACCCCGAGACTCCTGTCACAGGAGAAAACACACAAAAATGTATATTAGTTAAGTGAAGTGCTTTGATTTTAAGATTTTAAAGTATATAAAAAAAAAAAAGCTAACAGCACAAGCACATTAAAATTTAAAATACCGTACCTATGCCTCAAATAAAAACACCATAAAAGACATCTCACCACCCCCCACACCTTAAGCATGTGACTAAATCACATCATTTGGAAAAAAAATGTTCAGAGGCATCTACAAAATAATTCCCTACATAAATTAACAGCAATGCCATTTAAAATCAACCTTCCAAAGCATATGGACACTAGAGAAACAGAGTACCAATCCCCGAGAAAAAAATCTTACCTGGGGAGCAGCTTCAAATATCGTAAAGTCTCGTTTCAGATTCTCGTCCAGCTCTAAGATAGCAGCAACATTTCCACACCTGGAAACAAAACGGAAGGGAACCGATCAGTACGTTGGAAAGACATCTCGATACCTAAGCTATAACTTTAAGAAAAAATGTATAAAAAGAGACGTTTCATATGCAAAAACAAAGCACCTTGACACCATAACAGCCATTCAGCGCCTGCAAAAAGCTGGAAAGAAACAACAGAGGAATAGAAAAAAGCAAGATCTACCAGTGGTGCCCTCTAACCACCTGCTGAATTAAAATAGCAATCCAGCGAGTTCAGCAAAAAATGGCGGCTGAGAGTCTAAGAAATGCTCTGAAACAATTCAATTCATTCCCATCATTACTGTGAATGTGGAAGAAGGGGAGGGGGGGGAGGGGCGTGTAGGTGTGTCCCTCTCACATTCTTCATAAAAGGAAAGGTGATGAACTCTTAGTAGCCCTAGGAACAAGATCAGGTGGGAAATTAGAACAGTATAATATAAAGCTAACTTTTAGTTTTATAGCAAGAGTTTTGTGGCACTTGCAACAAACTATGGCCATTTAAATGCCAAAGATTAGAGGTATTACAAGAGAGTGACAACCTGAAAAAAGAAGAAGAGATATAAATGATAGACGTTTGATAGGAAAGAAGTAGTAAACTACACTAGAGCACCCGCCAACCACCCACACAATGTTGTTAAAACAGATCGTGTTTACAGGCGATTGTCTTGCACAGTTTGTCATAAGCGCAGGTCAAAATGTACCTATGGCAAGTTTATATAGCTATTAGCTTTCTATGTCGAGGTGTAGAGTGAATCTTATTTTAAACAATCATTCATAACCTAGTTTATCGAAGCATCAGCCATCTGTCTGTAAGTACAGCTTTAGCCACACTACTCAAAATATCCCATGTTCACTTGTAGCTCTATACTATTGTCATCTCTGTTAGTGGACCAGATATCATTGTGATGTTCTCAATACGATTCTGGCAACTAACCTGAATCTCCCTTTCACATGAAAAATCTCGGACAGTACCTTGTAGAGAGTGAATAGTAACTATCAAAAGTAGCAATGCACAGACAGTCTACCATCTACAAAACTAACCTTATTAGAACCTTGTGTTGACCATAGTAAACACATCACATACAAAACATTACACTTATCAGATGAGGTCATTTCGATACGTATGGGCAAGAAAAAAATTAAAAAATAAAAAAATTTGCTGACCTGTAGCAGTAGTTGGGCGCAGACCAGACGGTGAGCACCATCTCCCCAAAGTGCCATTTGTAGCCCTCCATGACCAGCTGGTGAGCCCGGCAGATCAGATCCACCTCGTTCTCCTGACAGAAAGTGTTGACCACGTCACTGCCAAACAGGAAGCCAGCTCCCCGAGGACTCACTCCCCAGCCTTGCATGTCTGCAAATTAAAAAAAAAAAAAAAAAGAAACAAAATAAATAACAATCAAGTACAATCAAATTCTTTGTACATAATGCCGCTAACAAGATGCAGCAGTCATCCATCCACCAGTGGGAATCTAACCAGTATAACATAATGTTGAAATAATAACCCTAGCTTCGCATGTCTACAGATGACCAATAAAGTCCTGATAGAAACAGTACGATTCGCATATGTGTAGGAACACAATAAAATAAGACACAATCTGCATTTTGCCAATATCAGTGTACACATCAAATAAGAAGATTTGCGCGAGCACTAAAAGTGAATGAAAACAGGGAGTCCAATTGCTATGTCTCTTTAGACACTTGCAATTAGGAGGTCACAAACACACTGTTCAGAGTAAATCCAGATTTCTCCCATTGTGTTTGAAATAGCTGAGAGAAAAATGTGACTCATTTTGTCGCATTGCCACAAAGATAAAGAAACCAAAATAAGTTAAGCTAGCGGCAGCCATTGACCAGATGAGAACCCTACAACCTACCAGAGGAAATGTTAAAACCAACACACAGAACATGAATTTCTTGAAGAAAGAAGCACATCAACACACTCCTGTTTTAATTGTATGCAAATAAAAAAAATTAAAAATTTAAAAGGAGAGGACCCCCCCCCCCCCGCCAAAAAACCCCCCAACAACCCCAAAATAATCCAAGAACAAAAACCAACCTTCAGGATCCGACCAGAGCAAGTCACACATGGGCCCGTCATGAGGCACCTCTTGCTTTCTGTCTATCTGTCGGATCTGGTCGAGGGATGTGATGGACGGAGACAGGCCACCGTGCACACAGAAAATCTGCGAAAGACATCAAACAAAAGCCTCCAGTTTTCACAATTTGCTAATAACATACCTTCATCGGGTCAAAGTCAAAGAGATGTTTGTAACTTCATAATAAAACTTATTTGAGAAGAGAAACATTATATCACCCTAATTTTTTTTACTTTATCAGAACAACCTCTCCAAACAGAAAAACCTGGCTGAACCGAAGAAAATCTGGTGGTCAAACAGAGTTTGGTTTAAGCAGACTCTGCTGTATATCCTATGCTCACTCATACAGTAATTACCGTTGGAGAAGTCACGAATAACAAAATTCTACACAGATTAACAACCTCCCCCCCCCAAACAGTCAAGACAGACACAAAAAATGCAAAAGGGAATACTGAATCTTTGGGACAGAAAATAACCCACTAAAACAACTAGCCAGATCAATGTTTGAGGGTGCTCAATAGAGCACCAAGGCAAGTGGAAACGGAAAATAATCATCACATTTTCAGGAGTAGAGGTGCACATCCACACAATAATAGGCAATTAGGACAGGATAAAATGTTAAGACAGATAGACAGAAACAACAGAGGGAAAAGGTAAGAAGTACCAGGCGACCCCAAAAAAACGTTGCACACAGAGACACCCATAAAAAGTTAAAATAGAGATAGAAAGACAAGATTTCACAGACGTACTTGATCACCATCCGGATTTATTGTGACAAATTTACAAATAAAAATTCCAAGTTTGAAGGAAGTTAGAGCACATGTTCCATGCGACGTCCGTTTTGGAGGATACACTCTGAGGCACTTGACGAAATTTATGATAATTTCCATTTGCAGAGCCTTTTATGTACGTGACCTTGTAGGGTTGTAACATCAGATAATACTTCAACACCGGACGAACAGATTCTCTAGCAATAGTTAATTTAATACTATAATGATGAATAGACATTTTAGGTTCTTTGCCCACAGACTCCATCGGTCTCCCACTGTGGGTGACCCCAGATTTTGATCTCTTTTAAAATTTTCAACAGAGCCATTGACTTGAAGTCAGCCACCCACTTAAGTGTTGTTACTTTACTTGGTATTTTCTTACAGTCTTTGGTGTAAATTCCAAACCGTTTACAGAAGAGATACTGTGTCTGCATAGGGGAAATCGTTTCGATATAAGTTTCAACCATAAAAATATGTTGTTCAATAGTAACTATCTTCGGAGTAACCATGGCTGCCTCCAAGGTACTGTTGTTTTTGTTACATATTTCTCTTTCTGGATGGTTCACCTTGCTTCCAGTCAAGTTTTGTGTGACCTGTGCACTTTGGTGGAGAGTTATAGACTTTCCTGTGGGTAAAGTTTTTTTTGGGCCAGTAGGTAAACCAGTGACACCCTCCAAGAATACACAATGACCATTTTGTTCCTTGGAATATTTGACCTACTGAAAAGTGACAATAAAGTCGTAATAATTGCTTAAAGGGTACAGTCACCAATGCCAAAAACATGCCAGAACGGAAAGGAGCCCCCCGCCTGAGTCAGCTTTAACTACACCAAAAACATTTCTGCCATACTCACCTTGCCGTCAACAATTGCTGAAAGACTGAGATAGTCAAAGATCTCTGTACAGTAGCGCCACACGGTGATAGAGCCATATTTGCGTAAACACTCATCGTAAAAACCGTACACTTGTGTAATCTGTCGGCTCTCGTGGTTGCCTCTGATCAGTGTGATACGGTCAGGATAGCGTACCTGAAGAGTTGTTAGAAAAAAAAAATGTTAGTGTTGAACACGGTCGCCTTTTCTGAGTAATGAGAAGCACATTGATACAAAAAATAATAACGGATTGCATATAGCGCATATCCACTTATGCAATGCTTTATGCGCTTAATACACAATAACTTAAATCACAAAGAGAAAGGCAACTAGATCTACCACAGGCACCTTCCAACTATCTGCTTTTACTTTTAAAATTAAGTAGAACCTGCTCTAAAGACCACCAATACTCTTCCCACCCTTTTATTTTAAAAATATGATACTGTCAAACATGTCAACCTGTCTAAGACAAAACCACTTTCTCTTTGACAACAGGTGTCCATCTTGGACAATTTTGATTGTACAAAGTTGACAACACTACCCCTGCAGCCACTCAAAATGAAATGTGAAAACATCGAGCAAGTGTCAGACTATAAGTATTTGGGTGTTACAATAGACAACAAACTCAACTGGCGTGTCCACACTTCTCTCCTGCATAAAAAAGTGAACAAAAGACTATTTTTTCTAAGAAAGCTAAAGTATTTAAAAATTGATAATACATTGATGTCCATGTTCTACCATTCAACCATAGAAAGTATGATCAATTTTTGTATAACAGCATGGGCCGGGAACACAAGACAACAAGATAAAGAAAAATTAAATCGACAAATTAATACGGAAAGCATGTAAAATTTCATCATCCTCATTCCCCTTCTTGGATGAATTGTACATAACAGCTTGCACTAAGAAAATTAATTCCATCTTTTTAGACAACAAACATCCCTTGTTCCCTCAAATAAAAACATCAGTCAGAAGTAAAAGACCCATGCTTCTGATCTTTAACAAAGAAAGATACAGAAGGTCATTTTTACCATCATCTATCAAAATGCTTCCATCTTAACCATCTTGTTTAGTGTACTTACGACCTTAGAGCATGCATCAAAATAACATTGAGTGTGTATCTAGCTTACGATTATTATTGTTTATATTGCTGCATATTTATATTATGCATGTGATTGTAAGCCTACTTGTGTGTGCACGTGTGTGTGTGTGTGCGCGCGCGCGTGTGTGTGTGTGTACTCGTGGTGGAACACCAAACCAATGTGCCATGATCTGGACAATAAAGATGTATCTTATCTTATCTTAACAAAATCACAATAATTCCTCTTTAGCCACTGATTCCCAGCCACACATCCCCTTAAAAAAAAACCCAAAGAATGAAAGGAGCTTTCCACTGCCCCGAAAATGTTAATTCCTGAAAAAGATAATCATTTCTTTTTGTCACAAATGGTAAGAAAAAATAGTGGGAAAGAAAGAAAGACAAAAAATAGAGACCTGCAGAGGGTGCCTTCCAACCACCAGCAATTTTAGGAAAGAAGAATGAAAAGTGCACAGAGGTAGACTCACTTTCAAGGCCAGCAGCAGCAAAAATGTCTCCACGCTGTAAAATCCTCTGTCTACAAAGTCACCCATAAATAAATAGTTTGTCTCTGGAACTTTGCCACCAACTTTGAACAATTCTTTGAGGTCATAGAACTGCCCATGAATATCACCACATACCTGCAACAGAGTGAAATCAGAACGTGAGTCAACACGAAAAAAAAAAAAATGGCTGTAATCTATATGACAAAACATAAACTCAAACGTGACATAACAATTAAAACCCAACAACTTCCCCCCCCCCCCCAAGTCAAATTTGGACTGAACAGGGTAAACTCATAATGTTATTTACCATTTCATAGGTAGTCTGGATTTTTTCCCCCCCCAAACAGAAGCACTTCATGTTATACAGAACTAGTTCAATGAGAAGACAGATGGCCCTCCTCTCCCTACATTACACTAATCAATAATTCATTGAAAGAACTATGCTGACTGGGACTTCACACCTATCTGAACCATTTTTGAAAGACTTTTCCAGGACTATATGTAGTGGGGAAAACCCTCAGCAAAAAGCATCTCAGAGTAGTCTAATTGAAAAGCATAAGCAAAAAAGAACTGCTAACCCAAGCAGTAAGTAAATAGCCAAAAAATACCTGTGGGGGAAAAATTGATCAGATTTACATTTTTCTAACTTGGAAAAGAAAGGCACATGGCCTATTCATCAATGCCTAGCTTTGATGATGTATACAGAGAAGCGTACTGACATCATAGCTAGCTAAACTGAGTTCAGGAAAAAAAAAAAAGAGAAGAGAAACAGGCAATTGAGTGAAAGAAAAGTTCAACAACAAGACGTGCCTTCCCACAAACAGCAAAAAACAGCTCTGATTTACCTCCATCTAGTGCGAAAGAATGGTCAAGCCAGATGACCCACAGACTTCCAACATCATCAATAGACTAAAGCAATAGGTGGGCAGGGAGAAATGAAATTGTGGATAGTCACACTGGCGGAGTCACTGAGTAAACTGATACTGACTCCAAGTCAAAGACAAGGATTAACACGGTACCTGAGTAAATTTCACAAAAGATTTGTTTACACAAAGGAATACTAACATGAATTTAGTCTCCTACTTTGTAAAAATTCAGATTATAACCTTTTCAAAATTCAATCAGAGGAACCCAACTTTATGACATCAGATTACGTTACAACATGAACAATGAACACAAGTACATCAAGTGGGACAGCTTTGTTCGAAGTGAGATATCTAAAGATATGAAAGCAGCCTGTGTCTTTCTAATGCAGGACTTTATTTCAGCACCTGTTCCTCCCTCTCTGTCAATTATACTCCTAAGATAGCAGAAGGATTCAACGTTTTCTAGTGCCTTTCCTTCTACTATGACCTGCTCCTTTCATTGTGCATCTGTCCTTAGGACCTTTGACTTTCCGGGGTGGATCCTCAATCCAACAGACTCCGATATGCTGTTTAATACTGAAGTCTTTGCTTGCATCTGTTCCTGGGTGTGTGACAAAGGCTAAAAAAATTCATGATTGCTGAATCCAGGGAAGTCCAGAAAAAATTGGGACAGCTGGCTGGCCTGTGATATATTTTTTCATTCAAGGTATCTAGGATCATAGACGCAAGACATTTCACCTTTCCATTTACTAAAATAACCATTCGGCTAAGTTCACAAACACGACAGAACACTACTTACTGTGACTGGAGCGTCTACTGCCTGCACGTTGCCTTCCTCTACCAAGATTTCTCTGGCTTTGGCACATAATGCCTTCACCTCACTTTCTTTGATAACCTCACACCGCTGTAGCTGCTCAATTTGTCTGAAGACAAAGAAAAGAGTGAATTATTTACAATATCCTAACACACACAAAAAAATTAAATTCTAAGAGACAACCAACGGAAAATTAAAACCAAAGGTCAACACAAGTGTTTTATCTAATCACAAAAGACAGCTCCCAAAATAGATATAGTAAACACACTGCAGACTCCTTGACATCTCGTACAAAGACCACGTTTCAAATGCTGAAGTACGAAAGAGAATCACCAACGCAGTGGGACAATATGAAGATCTACTGACCACAGTGAAGAGACAAAAACTAAAATGGTATGGGCATGTCACAAGATCCACAGGACTTGCCAAAACAATCCTGCAAGGAACCGTACAAGGAAAGAGAAAGAGAGGAAGGCAGAGAAGGAGATGGGAGGACAACATTACAGATTGGACAGGAAAGTCGATGGGTGACAATCTGAGGAGAGCAGAGGACAAAAATAGATGGCGAGAGCTGGTTTTCCAATGCAGTGGTGCCCCAACAGTTGCCCCAACCACAGGATAGAAGAAAAAGAAGAAGAAGAAGAAGAAGAAACACTTCAGTCAAATATTTCACTGTCTCTGTATTCTGAGCTTATAACCTCCTGAATGTTCAACTGCGGAATCTCATGACACTGTCTGCTTTATTTTACATAAGACTTTGATCTGCTACATTTTTATATATTATATATTCTAACTTTGCGTTGTTGACCAATTGTTGTAGTGAATCAACTTTCAAGTCACACAGAGAGACTTAGAAAACTTTACTCCATCAAATAAAACCCCCTTCATCACTACACAACTGTACACAAAATGTAACTCTGTACCAAATATATGATTTATATCCAGGTGACTGCAAGCACATGTAAAAAGCTGTAAGTAGTATAATAAGAGACAATGCAGAATGTGCTGATATGAAGCGAGATAGATTTTGTGATTTGTCTGCTGCAGCATGTCTTCAAACAAGATAACCAGAAAATTGTGGAAGACCGGAAGCACTGCCAGCAGGAAAAACTCTCTTCACTTATATGTAGTGCAGAGGCATTTGTTTCTTTCACATTAAAAATTAACTATGGCGACATGCCAAAGTGAAAGCATTCAGTGCAGTGCAAAAGCATACCTGTCTAAGTCGCTCATGTCACTCATGATGGCAGTTCTTTATTTCCGCTTTCCTGAAAAGATAAGAAAATATATATTTGATTAATCAATAAAGTGGTAAAACAACTGAATTAAAATGAAGTGGGATTCATTTATAGTTCTGGACTTGGAACAAGCAAAGAATTTAGTCTAGATTTAAAGAATATATAATATCCAAATTTAAGTCCAAGTCATGTGTATATGACGAGAAATCTTTTGCATTTGCTGACCCTGAAACGTGGAACACTTTCCCATAAAAACTGAGAGAAATAGAAATTACAAAGTCTTTTAAAACCCACATTTTTAGACCATAAATATCACAATTATATTCGCTTCATAGAATTTGTTTTTGTGTGTATGTGTGCGTAATGTCTACTTTTAATGATTGTACAGTGCTTAGGGCCTGTTTCATTCCTGATAATCTTAGACAGTTTTCAACTTGCATTGATGACTACTGAATACAAATTATGTATCACGACATGGTGGAATCAGGCGCCCGTCAATTTTTGGGAATATGAAGGTTTACCTTTCGAAGAAAAAATAGCCATCTATCTTGAATAGAAGCCACAAATTGAATGAGGCGGAGGTCGCCTGGTTTCAGAGGTACAATTACCAAGAAAATGGCCGTGAAAGTTTGGTGACTTCCAAAGCCTGAGAGTCCTTGGAAACTAAAAATTTACACTTTTTTTGTGCCTTTAATCAACGTTTTCCAGTAATATGTTTTTTTACCAGAGCATAAAAAAGACAATTAGCCAGAAAACAAAAATTTGAACAGACAGAAAATTGCCATTTTCTATGATTTCATTATTTTGACGAGCGCTTGAACTCACCATGATGCCTCACAAATATTCCCAACCATCTATCTTAGTTCTGTTTCTCATTTAAGAAATTTCAGAGAATGAAAATATTATTATTAGAGAAAAAGGGACGGAAGGGTGAGTGAAAAACTGAATAATCTTTCGACAGCGTCAGGGATGCGGAATAATTGACTTTATATTCGTTGTAAATGAAGTGTTTGAAATATTTTTTGGTCTTAATAAAATTCGAAACCATGGGTGAAAGTAATGACAGGTTCAAAAACCTGATATCCGCATAAGCAAAAATGCCTACGCTTAAAAATTACACTCGTTGAGAAACGTCGTCAGATAAACACACACACAATATTATGAAATACACACATATTCCTTCAAGATACATACACATGTAGTACATGATGTACTTTGTACTTTCATCAATGCATTCCTTTGACAACAATCATCCATTCAAGCGGGTTTTGTGTCCTCAAAACAGCAATGTGCTATTCCTAGATGTTCATTTCTTCACAGAAGTATTGACTAAAACTAAAAAGTGTCTTTATCATAATCCCCACTGAGACACACATTCTTTTTTAAAGTGTCGTGTCACTGTCAGTCCATATTTTTTGTACTTTTTGAACTACAACTGAGGCTTCATGCAAATTAAGAATTCAGCAATGGTGCATGGCACTTGTGCACACATTGTTTGTCTTTCCACATGTTTAATTTCATTTTGTTGTGTGTAATAGTTTTAAAAAAATTATTCTTTTTAATCACATCGCAGAAAACCGACAGCTGTGGTCTCTTCCCAACATCTCTTCCCCCTGCAAGCCGAGAGTGTGATATCGCTACGCGCAATCCCATTGGTCGACATAAATTAACTCTGCTCCTCGGCAAGGTCAGCTCAACATAGTTGTTCTGTTCATACCAATGATGCAGGGAGGGCCAGTTCAGATAGATCTAGATCAAGTAACTGGATAAGATAAGATACATCTTTATTTGTCCAGATCCTGGCACATTGGTTTGGTGTTTCACCACGTGCACACACACACACGTAAGCTTACAATCACATGCATAATATAAATGAGCAGCAATATAAACAAGTAAGCTATAGATACACACTCAATGTTATTTTGATGCATGCTCTAAGGTCGTAAGTATACTTATACAAGATGTAAAAGATAATTAAGCTTGTCTCGACTGTTATCATTATAATCGAAAAAACGTTCATACATGCTGTCAACTTTAGGAACAAAGGTTGGAAGTCAGAACGGACATCATGCTGAATATAATTTTTCTCTTTTCGGACTCGAGTCCGAAAAGTCACTTCGAAAAATATCCCTCCACCCCCCCCCACCCCCCGTTCACACCTTAGGCCTACACACACACACACACACAAGTACACTCACGGGTCACTCAATTCTCAATTATTATCAACAAATCTCGAGAACGGAAACCATTTGGCATTCGGAGAGTCAAAATTTATTTAGGCCCCATAGCCTCTTTACAGACAACAGGCCTAATCTTGATCTAGCCGTACTTAGATCTAGGTTTGGCCCTATCGACTCAAACCTGTTAAGTACACAGGTCTCATTAGATCTAGATCTAGTAATTATTCAGGTTCAAATACATGCAAGTCAGTAAGGCACCTTTTGGTTTTGTCTGAAATACAAATGCTTTAGGCATTGCAAACTAAAAATTTCATTTACAATTCAGCCATCAATATTAAGTACGGCTAGCCTGACAGTCTAGCCTTACTTATCTTAGGCCCTATTAACATTAGAAAACATGAGGTTTAAAATACATGCACTGTCATTAAGGCACCTGGTTTCGTCTCAAATACAAATACTTTAGGTACTGCAAACTAAAAATTTATATTTACAATTCAGTAGGCCTATTTTTTTTTAGGCAGTGTCAATTGCCACCGAGTAAATTGGAGCTCTTTTGCGTTGGTGGGTTTGATCTAGCTTATTGTGCTCGAGTGCTCGGTGTTGTGCGTTCGCCTCTCTGTCCCTCTGTGTGTGTGTGTGTGTGTGTGTGTGTATGTCTTTTCCTGACCCCCCATCCCCCGATTTATGTTCCCCGATATAACGTGAATTTCTGCCTGAGTTTGTGTGCGTTTAGTGACCTTCTACTTCTAGAATTGCCTGTGTTGGTTCTACACCAAAGTGTAGGCTAAGGCGGCTAGCCTATATGCCTAGATCTAGGCCTACGTCTAATTGAAAACACGCCAAGTTGGTACCGTAGCTCTAGACTAGATGCTTGTCCAATTAGTTGAGAACAAATTGACCCATTAGACACACATTATCATTATGTATTGCTAAAGATAATGTTGTTTTGAGACTTGACACCGCGTCACTCGGTGGCAATTGACACTACCTTTTCTTTATGGTCAGTCTAGCCATCACATTAAGAATATGTACGGCTAGCCCTGCTGTCTAGCTGTACTTAACTTAGTACGGCTAGACTGCCAGTCTAGATCTAGCCGTCATTGTCATTAAGTACGGCTAGCCTCTTCCAAAAACAAAAAACTGTCAGGGACCGGGATCGAACCGCTCCTAAAATCATTGCATGACTTCAAACGCAGACGCGCTGTCTATTCAGCCAACAGTCACAGAACTTCCGAGAGCGAGAGTTAGATTAAGCATGATATAACATAGACACTTTCCCACTCTATCTTTCTCTCGTTCCCTCCTGCCAACTGGGGAATGTCTTATATACATTTCGCTAGCACCCCCCCCCTCTCTCTCTCACACACACACAAAAGATTTCTACCGGGTCTGAGGGCTGAAACTTCCCGAAATCACAAAAGAGTTCACCTACTGGGTCTGTATACTTCGTGACTTTGTTCCCGGTAACCGGGTCTGGATGGCCACCTCTATTCTCACCCCGGGTGAGAATAGTGCAGGCGAGTCTTTTGGCTATTCTCACCCGGTGCGCGTTCACCGTTATATAGCCTAGATCTAGGCCAACCAATTTTGCGCTCACCTTAAACTACAGAATTCTACACTGTGATAACAGAAAAATTGTAGGGTAAATTTTTACTTTCACTCCCGCACACAGATGCACTGTTTCAGGGGTCAAACTGCTGTACTGTTTGCTGCAGATCACACATAAAGCCACTAAAACTGTCGCAAATCAATTATTTTCAAGACAATTTCAAATCTGACTGTAAAATATAAAATTATGGGTAAAAACCCCCCTGTAACCCCCCAGATTTTCTTTTACCCCAGTGGGGCAGGCCCCCCTGGAACCCCCCGATTGGTCCAAAGCATGTCTATCTCGGTTAAAAACAATCAAATATTTCAAAAACTATTAAATTGCGATGGAAATGAAGTTGATATTCGTGTTCAGCGCATCAATATTTAGTAGAAAATGGACAACTGGTAGCTGAGTGTGAGACGGGAGGGAAAGTAAAAAAATACCAATTGTAGAATTCTGTGCCGTGAACAAACGTTTCGTTACTACTGTTAGCCTACTAAAAGCGTACAATTTTGTCTGTGGGCAGTGGAGAAAGAGAGAGAGAGGAGTAGCGCAAGAACTTCCGGGCAAAACAAAATGGCGACCCGCGTAGTTCGGCTCGATTCGAAAAGTTAAATAGCCGTACCATCTTTTTGTAGACGACCAAATTAATTTACTTTTGTGTTTTAACATCATTTTTTAACTTTGTTTTGGTCAATTTGATCGTCCACACAGATGATAAACAGCATTCAGAAAGAGACAGAGAGAGAGAAGAGGGGAGGAGTAGATCTTTCGAGAACTTCCAGGCAAAACAAAATGGCGACCCCCGTAGTTCGGCTCGATTCAAAAAGTGAAATAGCCATCATAGCATCTTTGTAGTCGATAAAATTTGTCTTTTCTTTGCCTTTATCCATTTGATCATCCACATCGATAGAAAGTATTCCGAAATTAGGAAAAACAGGTCTTGTTTCACACCGGGTGAGAATAGGGCACTACTTGGATATGGTGGTCCCGACTTTTGTGACAGGGAAAATCTAGAATCTAGTATTGACACCAACGACGATTACTTCTGGTTCTAAGTCTAAACGATTACTTTTGATTCGCGTGCCGATATGGAGAGATGGACTTTCAAACCTAATTGCAAAACATCGAATCATAATCATGGTCAAATTCAGGGGGGCATGCCCCCCTGTCCTGAAACACCCCAGCCCCATGGGTTTTTTTAGGTCGGGGGGGGGGGGGGGGGGGGGGGAACCCCATGTGCCTTGTGAAAAACAAGTGAAATTTTACTGCTCATTTTGTAGGCTAGATTTAGATCTAGGCTACTGATAAAACATAAAACATTGATACCGACTATTTAAATCAGTATCGTTATTTCAGTAGATCTAGATCTAGATCTTCACAAGTCGGGACCACCATATCCAAGTAGTGCCTGAGAATAGCCTACGGTGGCAAGTCTCACACGGGGTGAGAGGTCGATCGTATTTCTATTCTCACCCCTTCGGCCCAATAGATCTAGCCATATACACTACTAGAATCTACTTAGATTTAGATTCTAGTACTTCAAAATGTATGACTACCGGTTCTAAGCATAATGTCCAGTATATCAATTTCTTTACACATAAGAAGGACAGAATAGTCTGAAAACGATGAGCAATTGCCAACAAGTAAACTGCGCAGCCCACTCACACACTTATATTTTGTCAAGTTGTATGTGGAGTGTGGGCTGGTAGTTCGAGTGATTGACACTGATACTTGAGTTGATAGACTCAACCAAAGGCAAATGAGAATAAGAGATTTAAGAAAGGATATCTGGACAGTTCCAATGAAATCAATATGAAAAATACGTTTCTACCAGAATTACTCATGATACATACCAACAGTCAGAATGTTTCAATTTACAACAAAACGAAGACTGCCCTACACAACTTCCCTTCGCCTGTGCTTCTCTCTCACAATGATATTGTAATCGAGTTTGAGACACTGAAACTGACTTTATAAAAAAGTATCGATATTTCAAACAGCGTTCCAGCAGGACAAACTCAGTCTCCGCTTAGGCCTAGAATCTATTGTCTTTGGTGGGGATTGTCTTTTGCCATAAATCTGATATTAACTACCTGCAGGCATTTTGAATATCAAAAATGATCTCAAAACTAATTAAACACTCTTTGTCGATATTCAATATCGATATAAAGTATCGGTATCGTTGCTTCAACAGTTCTTGTTTCTGTGTCCAATCTCGTTTCATCTCACCGGAAGTATTGCCAGACAATTACCATGTAATCACTTAAATCAAACTGTAACGCATTTTTGTGAAAGTAAATTATTCATTTTTCTTTTAAAAAAATCACAATAAGGGATATGGATAGCCAATTTATCATTACACATGAGTTATAAATACAGTTAAAACATCCATCCAACTTCATTTCCCTGTATTTTAGTTCAAATAGATTTCTAGGGGAATTTTCTGACAGAGGCCAAGTTTTCACTACTGATAGTTAACAATGCAACCTGGTACCACATTTGGGGAAAATGAGGAAAACTTCGAAATCAATCTTTATTTTTCTCTTAATTTGAATAGATATTCTTCCAATCCCAATAGTTTGTCTTGTTGATGTGTTTGATCTTTAAGTCAACTGGTAAAACATTGTTTTCATTAAAATTGTGCGTTCACAAGTTTTATCGTACTTTCTCGTACAAACGAGATTTCGGTGGGTTTGGCAGGTTGTTTATAAATATCTGCAGGAATTTTACATTGCAAAATACTTTCACAGTTGCAGCACATTCTGACCTAAAGATGGGTAACATTCACACCACTGGACCAAACGAAGCCCTTGTGATTTCAGGTATGTTTGGAATTTAATGTGCACATAATGCATTCATAGTCAATGTTGCTCCTTCAACCCTGCCTTTGGCCTTGGCATCATTGCCGATTGCCATACTTTTACTTTTACTGACAAGTCAACAAGACTACAGTCTACAGACTCTGCACTGACTTACTGAAAATAGCCACTTAGCGACTTAGCAGCCCTCTATCATAGTATAGATCCTAGATCTCGTTCATGATAGCCTAGATCTATGCTGTTAAGTAAATTGTTTGTTTTTAAATGTGATTTAGCTTTTATTCTATGCCAACTAGATCTAGATTCTAGATCTAGATCTAGATCTAAATCTAGATCTAGATCAGTGTCGCAGAATAGCATTTATTAGCAACTGCTGGCCTGGTATTGCGACAGAGTGACGCCGTGACTGTGACTACTAATAAACTGACACTGCGTTAATTGCAACAGAGTGAACTAAAGAGCTCTTTTACGTTGATGATTAGAATTACACTATTAGCAGAATCTAACGCTATCTAGATTCTAGATCTGCCATTTCCGCTTTGCTTCCCAGCGTGGTGGTCCAAGTCCAAGGCTTTCTAGAGCAGGCATTCAAATCTTAAAGATCTTACGACGAATTTGACAAAGCTTTTTTGCACAATTTAAAGATGAAAATTTTGTTGCCTTTAGGAAGAAATCATCTGAAACAGTTGAGGAGCCTAAAGTGTGTATCAAAAATCCACAAAGACTTTCTGTACAGTAGATAGAGTACGTTGACTTATCTGTAGGGTAGGCCTACACATTAGATCTAGATCTAGATATATAGATCTAGATCTAGATCTAGATCTATAGACAGCCCAGATATTGAGGCAACAAATTACAAGAAAACTTCAGCAGCATACAACAGCAACATAAACCGCTAGGGTCCAGGGGCAACCACAGTAACAACAACAACAAGAAAAGAGCTGCGACTGTCTTTGTTAGTTAGTTTTGTGTGTGTGTGTGCGTGCGCGTAAGGCCACAAACGTGTGCAGTGTGTGTGCGTGTATATGTGTGTGTGTGCGTGTGAGAGAGAGAGAGAGGGTATGTGAGTGCGTGTGTGTGTTTGTTTTTCTTGGCAGACTCACTCTGTCGCAATTAACGCTGCATTAATTGTCACAGAGTCACTCTGACTCTGTTGCAATTAACGCAGCGTTAGTTGTCACAACGTCACTCTGTCGTAATTAACGCTATCATGAGTTTTTTTGTTTTGATCAGTATCCTAATTAGAGATCTAGATCTAGAGTCTATGTAGATCTAGGCCTAATGAATGCTCAACATCAAAATGAAAGGAAAAGGTGAAAATGAAAAGCCAAGGCCAAAGGCAAAACATTTGCAGTAAATCGTTAAAAATAGTCCATTTGCAGAGCTTACAGGCTTGGATCTCTAGAATCTAGATCTAGTGCCAAAGCAGACTGCATTTTTTACCGTCTGGCCTAACTAGATCTAACTTGAGTAGAGAACCAATTAATTTGGGTTTACACCTTTATTTGTGACCAAGTCAGCTGTGACTACGAGGAGGAAATGCCTTGGCCTTGGTTCTCAGGTTGCTGCAGGTTTAGAGTCAGAATCAACTCTTCTTTTTGAAGTAGATCTAGTTCTAGTAAACACTGTAAGTTGTAAGGTGAAGTGGTTGTGGCACTGCTGGGTGTGTTGGCTTCAGGATTTTCTTCATGCGGAGATGATGAAGCGATCAGAAGAGATCATCATAACTTAATACTTGTTGTCGAGATGTTTCCTTTGAAGAAGCCTAAACGTAAATTTAAAGATTAGAAATAGAAAAAGCCCTGTATAGGCCTACTGATAGGAAGGGTGTGATACTAATTTAATTAAATGTGTTGGTGAACTTGTCTACTACTTGACTTAGGCTACTTGACTTGAAGTAGTTTTAATCTCTTTGCATTCCCTGCCTTGCATTCTAGACTATTTAGACTCAGAGCATACTATACCAAGCCATAAGACAGGATGAGAGATCAAGTTTGTCAATTTCAATCTGACCCGGGTCCCAGGCAATTGACTAATATTTTAGTTTTAAAAAGAACAGCCTTTGCCTGAGAGCAACATTTTAAATTAAAGCATTTTAGGGCTCTTGCATGATGCAGTTTTTGCTATTCTGAAATAAATGCAAAGCTGTGTAAAAAAAACCCAACAAAAAACAATTGAATTATCTGAATCAACTTTAGATTCTTTTTAAGTAGTAGACTTATGAGCTATCAATATGACTGGGCGCGAGTTGAAAATAGAATGTTGTGATCAATTTATAATTTATCAGCAGCAATAATCTGTAGAGTGAAGAAGTAAATTAAAGGGGAGGTAATAAATCTTCATCTTCTGAGGATGAGAGACAGCCATAAAACTGAATTACTGCCCTTTCCCTATCCATATTAGTCCTTTCAAGAAGGATCATTTAATGTGACTGTCCAAAGATATTTTGCAGTGGTTTGAGACATGTGTTTACTATGTTAAGTGTTTAGCCATTTATAAGTTGGCTTTATGGCATTGATAGCTTGGACAGACTGCACTCTGTAATGGTTGGACTTTTGACTAATATTGCTACATGCACACCAACGAAAAAAACCATCATGTATTTAATTTCTTATAATGTGGAAGGTTGTTTTGTCAAGCATTTTTTTATCTTCGTGCTTAGATCTCTGCAAGTCCAACTGAACAGAAAAACGTGTATTGCGCAATGGCTTTTCAGGCTTTATCAATTTGAAGGGCCTGACTGTCTAAGCTGAAATACAGGATCTGTATACATACTGTATTGCGCAATATTTGTTGCACAGTGAACAAAGCAATAGCTGTGGGGTTTTTTCTGCTGCAATGTGGTAACCTCTTTTCCTGTGAGGCAGTATTTCACTTAATTTATTTTGAATGATTGTAAATAGTTAATATTGAATTTTTTTCTCTTTATTGAGTGTATACTAATAGTCTAATACTAGAAAGCCTCACCTTAAATGAATTCATTTTTATTTATTGTTAGTGGTTTTTGCATACTGGGACATATATATGCTACGGTGACCCCATTTCTATTTCTCAGTGGTAGGGATTGGACGATAATAGGAAATTTTATTTTATTAATAATTTATTGTATTTGTTTATATTTTTTAAGCCCAAATGGATTGGAAAAAGACCAATTAAAGTCTGTTTTGAAATATTGCGTGTCTGATAATAACTATACAAGCTAAGCAAGTTGTCAACAAGTTACAAAGCAAAAATGACATTGATTCCAACAGGAGCAGCTTTGGGCCAGCCTTTTGTTTTATCCCAGCCTTTATCCACCAATGAGTGAAGCTCAGTCTTGTTTTTTTTTTTTTTTCCATTCAGCCTGTGCTAGGTTTTAAAGTACTACACATTCCTTATTTAATTATTATGACCTGAAATATAATTTTATATGTGAAGCATTGTGAAATCAGGTGCTCGTCAAAATGATGAAATCAAAGAAATCTGCATTTTTCTGGCTTCTGGGGAAGTTCTTTTTAATTAAAAATAATTTGTGTCCATTTAAAAACACATTTCTGTGTGGATAGTACCGAAAAACGTTCATTGAAGGCACGAAAAATGTATATTTCCAGTTTGCCAGGACACTCATGCTTTGGAAGTCCTAAACTTAGGCAGTCATTTTCTGGCTAATTTTTCCTGTCAACCCCCACCTCCTTCAATTGCAAATATCTCAACTTTTTTTTCAAGATAGATGGGTATTTCTTTTGGCCAAATGCAGGACAAATGAACAAGCTTTAAGATGATATAATAAATCTATGTATGCCCAAAACTTGACGAGCACCTGATTCCACCACTTGGTGACACATTATTTATAAATGTAGGCTGACCTGTTTTCTCTTTTCTTTCAACTATTCAGGTGGCTGCTGTGGCGCTGAGGGGAGAAAGTACATCATTGGAGGCTGGGGATGGGCCTGGTGGCTGGTCACTGACACACAGTCGTAAGTGTGTTTGTTATTGTTGGCATCAGTGGTTGTGGGTGGATCAAAATTTGGGTGAGGTTTAAGTTGCATCCTCCTCTTTTTTGTCAAATAAGAAACAATAAAAGAACAAAACAGTGTGATGCTTTTTCTATACTCACGGTGAGCCACAGCATTTTGAGACCCACTCAGATGACAAGAGTCACCTTTGTCTCATTTTCCGTCTTTTTGTTCTAAGTCCGACTTTTCCTATTTTTTTTCTGATGAGAAAGTCGCCTTAAAAGTGGTTCGACTTGATTTATAACTGTTAAATCTCAGCGGCAAAAATCATGAACATTGCATTAACATGCACACAATGCTTTTCAAATAGAATCCTTTCTATGAACTGGATTAGGCAGTGTAGGCCTGGTCGTGGAAAGTAAAACTCACCTAACGAAGGTGCAATGAGCGCTTTGGTATCTTGTGTCACTGGGGAAAGTGTGTCGTAAACTTTTACCCCATTTTTAGGGCTAGGAGAGCGTGAGCCCTCTGTACAGTGTTCTTTTATTCAAATCTTCTACCTTTTTACATGCAGAGTTTCATTAAGGAAGGACTGTGGGAACGGCCGCATCCTTTGCTGAGCCCTATAGGCATTTCATTGGCTGTTAAACGGTTGTAAGCAGTGACGACAGTGATTGGATATAAAGTACAGTCGAACCTGCCTTAGCGGAAACCTGTCTTTAGCGGAATTTCCCGGCTCCCCTCTTGATATATTCCTCTTTAATTACCTGTATAAAACCGAAACCTGTCAAATGCGGAAACGCAAAGGAAAATCCGCTCCCTTCTGAGGGTTTTACCTGTCTAAGATGGAAAATGCTTTGCCTTCCAACTCTGATTAGAAACAAAACTCACAAGTTTGGTTCCATCAGCTCCAAACTTAACACCATGGTGCCGGATGAGGAAGGGGAGTACAGATGCAATTTGAGGGTTGATGTTACCCCAGAGTGGTATCAGTGTGAAATCTCACGAGTGCCAGTGAAATTGCTCAAGTGGCGCTCCAGCACAGAAACTTTCATTGGTAGTCAGAGGCTAGAGGTGTGAAATTAGTTGACCAATTCCTGCCGCCCTGATCGTACAGCCAGTCGAGAAAAGAGTTCTTCGAATCATTGTTACGTTGCATTGAGGGATAGCATTGGTTTACTGTGCTTAATTACATCGATGGGTGAGGCTAAGGGTGGAAGCAAAAGAGATGTTCAAACGTTTCTGTTTTTAATAGGTCAAACAGTGGTCCTATGAAATGCAAGCACTGGTGGTAATTAGCTTAGAAAGACTGACGCCTGTCATTATCAGAGAATATAGCAGCTGAGAGGTGTGTAGTTTTAACCACTTGTGACTGCTTGTCGACTGGACAAGTGACCCTTGATCCCACCAGCTGGGCCTTTGACGACCCCCCAACCCCCCTAATTTCCCCACTAAATTCCTCTGTCTAAGAAGGAAAATGTCTAAGACGGAAGTTTTTTCTGGCTCCCTTTGATTCCGTCTTACACAGTTTTGACTGAGCAAGCTGACATGTGTTAGTCACATCCGTCCATAACAGTTACAACTGCTTTTTTGGTTATTTAAAAAATTGTCCTTTACTTAGGGATAGAGTTTGGGGTGGGGAGGGGGTCTCAAGCCCTTCAGTTTCACTACCCAATGCCACTGCCTGGCATCGGTTTTGATTGGGGCATTGATCTCTGCAATTTGAAGGATTTACTTTTGTCTGCAGAGCCTGACTTTATTCTTGAGATTTTGCAATAATGCCTGCAGTCAAATCTCAGCGGTAAAAAATAGATTCTTTCAACTATGTGTATAAAGATAAGGGCATTCCTAGCTTCATTACCGTGTTTGTCTTTGAAGTTAAATAATACTTGGATCACTTTTATAGGAAACATGAAAATAAAGTATAATACAGCTTTACTGTTAAACCATGTTTTCAATTTTACTTTTATACAAATATTAACATAGTATGCAAAATTAGATATAATGTCTGCTTAAATTTGCGAACAATTTTTAAATTCCTTTTTTTATGTCTTAACTTGAACTTCATTTTAAACACTTGCCTGTTTTGTTTTCCTTAATTAAACTTATACAAAATCTTCCTCGACAGAATCTCCCTTGAGGTGATGACCTTGAACCCTCAGTGCGAGAGTGTGGAGACCAAAGAGGGTGTCCCAATCACCGTCACTGGAGTCGCTCAGTGCAAGATCATGCGAGCACCGGACATCCTGAAGAAAGCTTGTGAGCAGTTCTTGGGAAAATCTCCTCAGCACATTGAACATGTCATCTTGCAGACTTTGGAAGGCCATCTGAGAGCTATTTTGGGTAATTGTGATTTATTTGTCTTGGTGTGGCAGTGTGTGCATACTTATGTCTGCGTGTCTCCATCTGTGTGTGTTTTTGCGGCAGGTCATGTCAGCACATTGAGCTTTTCATTGCCCAGCAACTTGTGGGCTTTCAGTGAACTGTTAAGGTAATTGTATCAGCATTGTGATTTACATATGTGCATTTGTATCTGTATGTTCATAGCTAATGTAAAAGTATATTAATTTGGTACCTTCTGGAAGGCTATATGACAGCTATTTTGAGCAGTTGGCTCCTATATGATCGAAATTGTGTTGATGGTGTTATTGTTGATCTAATAGCCTTTGGGTGTGTGCCCTTCAGCTCAATGCCGTAATAAAAAGACGGAGGTCTTCAACATCTATTTTTTGCTGCTGTATAAGATATTGTCTCTTGTAGGAGTAGGAGGAAGAAGATGCTGTTGGAGATCTAACAGTGTGGGACATTCGTCGATGGTGGTGTAAACCACTTACATTTTTTTTTTCCCAGGTACCTTGACCGTGGAGGCCATTTACCAGGACAGAGATCTGTTTGCCCAGTTGGTCCGTGAGGTCGCCGCTCCAGACGTAGGAAAGATGGGAATTGAGATCCTCAGCTTTACCATCAAAGACATCTTCGACAATGTGGAGTACCTAACCTCGCTCGGCCGAGCCCAGACGGCTAACGTGAAGAGAGATGCCGACATTGGTGTGGCTGAGGCTAACCGAGACGCTGGCATCAGGGTAAAGTGTTCAGGGTTTTTTGTTTTTTTTTTGTCTTTGTCTCTTTGTCCATCTTCATTTCATCACATTATGAGACAGATGAAAGTGGTAATTCTATCACCTTTAGGTTTTTTTTAGGTTTCTAGTTATTGGTATAATAAAAATGAATGATACTTGTTACTTATCATCAATACAGCAACATGTTGTTTCGTGTAAAAAAAAATCCCAAATGTTGAAACATTTTTACTTTTGTTTCAGTTATACGGTAAACTTTCGTATAAGTTGGTTTTTGTTTTAAGCTTTCTTAAAACAAAGAAGAATGACCTCGGCAACTATGTCATTACCATGGTGATATATTTGTAATTTGTCCTGCAGGAGGCTGAATGTGAAAAGATGAGGATGGACTCCAAGTTTATGGCTGATGCTAAAATTGCCGACTCTTCGAGGGAGTACCAGATGCAGAAGGCAGCCTTTGACATGGAGGTCAACACCAGGGTGAGTCGTGGATGCTTTAGTGAAAGACGTTCGTTCATTATAATTATAGGAGTCACAGTGGCATTGCAGATATGCCTCACAGAGACAGGAAATGGTGTTTGGTGGTTGTCTTGACGTGTGAAGAGACTTATGCTTTACATATACTATGTGCCTAAATCATTGCCAGTATTCTACTTTTATAGATGTAATTAAACCAAAGTGACAGGTTATGTTGATAGATATATGACTAGACCAAAGTGGCTGTTAAGTTTGGTATACGTTTTACAGCCCTCGCAACCTCATAAGGTCGTCTGTCGTGATGTGAGTGCGCCCTAAGGGACAGGCTCTGTTGATAGATGTAATTATAATAAGGTCAAAAGATCGTGTGGCAACTTATTGTCAAATGTCTCATCGAGTATCGAAAGTAGGTTCTCCCCTTTTTGCACAATGACTCGTATCAATTTGTCTTAACAGATCAATATTTTTGTAAACACTCCTTAGCTGTATTCTAGAAAATTCCTTAATAAATACTTTTAAAAAAAGTCCAAGTGGCTGGTTTCTATAGACTTTTAAATGTTTTTAAATATTGCTTTTAATAGCAAGTTCGTAATGTTTTTCTAACTGGGACATTATGCTTATTGAACGCATGGTTTGAGAACCTTTAGTGCAGAAAATGTGTTCACTTTATAATTAATTTTCATATAACAAGTTTAGCCTCTAAAAATTGTCATTGATGAACTGTGACGTAGGCCATATTGCGCAATCAAAATGTGTGCGAGAAGCGGGAAGTGCTGTGCGCATTTCCATTTTACGTATGACAGATTTCTAGTACAGGGTAATCCAAAAAAACAACAACTGTACAATTTTTTTTCCTGAATAACTCGCACAAAAATTGTTCTGGAATGCTGAAATTGGAAACAGAAATAATTCTGTCAGAAGGAATTTGTTTGACATAAAACCCACGAAGAAGAAACTTATTTTGAAAATGGAAATGGCTTAAAGAAAAAACCGCCCAAAAATGCAAAGTTGATCAATTTGTAAAAATCTTTTAAAGGAAGTCATGAAAAGATTGGTTGACCTTTTTCTTTATTTTCTCTTTGACATTTAATTTTCCGTCCCAGTAACATGTAAATAATATTAAATTTCTCCTACAGAATCTAAAAAGCTAACGATTTCTTCCTGGAATTCCTAGAAGCAGTGCTCTACATACCCTTTTTTGGACTCACCACATTTTTAACGCGTAGTTTGAAATGTTCAATATGACCCAGACACGAGGACCTGCTATACCATGAGTGTTTAAAGCCACATACACTGTAAATATTTAGTATCAAGTGGCTTCTGGAGGCAATAGGGAGTGGGGTGCTCGACTGACAGCATTTTTTGGAGTTATCTTAACATATCTTGCAAAGTGAAAATAGGCTTTGCACTAAATCAAATATAGAAAAACTGTTCCCGCTGTTCAAGACAATTGAAGAATTATGAACACATTGCCGTGCTCTGATCCATGTCATCTCAGCCTAGTGAAGATGAAAATGGTACAGTCCTAGGTTAAGATCTGCCAAGAGAATGCAGACTGTTGAGGAACAGACGTCTCATGGGATTGGATTACTGAAATCTGCACCCTGGTGACGTTTAAAGGGCTGCGCATGGTGTGTGTTCAACTTGAAGTGGTAATTTTTATGGAAATTTTCAGTTCTGATTCGCCATCGATCCAAACTGATGGAACTTCTCAACTCATGACACCAAGGGTCTTGAGGGCATCCAAGCATTATTTCCATACCGTGCTCAGAACTTTCGAAATGTCAGGGATGATGAGTTTGTGGAGAGGTACTGCTCAATAGAAAAAGCTATCTGTTTCTTATTAAACTTAACCGGGATCTCAGCAGTCGAACAAAATTTGGGGAAAATGATATCTGCAGACTTCTGTTGACTTGTTAGACTGCTGTAGCTTGCAGTACGGCGCAATTGTTGCAACTTTAAGTCATAGATTTAATGTGAACTGTGGCGTTATGCTACGAAAATGGGGCAAGGCGCCGTATAGAGCAAAACCATCAAATTCCTTTTGGCTTCCAAATATTCTGTTCAAATCTGAAATGCAAAACTTCAGTGGAGGAAATTGTATTTACAAAACAAGTTGTACAGTTTTTTGGGGATCACCCTGTATTTTATATAAATTTATGAAGAAAAGGTTTTTAATCTAGCCCCTATTGTTCTGGAAAAATATGATTTAGTTAAGACAAATTGATACAGTCTACTGTGCAAAGTGTTGGTGACATTGATTCGCCCATTAAAGAGATATTTGAGGATAAGTTGTGCCTCCCCCACTATAGAACAGGGTGGGCTATGTTGGTAGATGTAATTAGACCAAACTGACAGGGTGATGGATGCAATAAATCTATTAAGTGACAGGATATGGTGATAGATTTTACAAGACCAATGATGGGCTTCGTAATATGAAACATAACTCAAACACGACCAATAGCACTGCATTTATAGTGAATGTGTAATTACAGCAACGCCCAGCTCTACTTCCGAGGTTTAACTTTCGATTTGGTCCTCTTAAAGAAGTTGCAATGAAAAAGTCGACATTGAGTTGATGTGCTTCCTTTTACTCAAACGGACATAAACCACGGGTATTGAAAAAAATGAGAATTTAAAAAAAAATTATTTTGTTCAGTTATTGTCAGGTGCAGGGAAAGAACATCATTTTGTATGTCCATCCTATGACTCAGCGTGTGTGCATCTGCGTATATAAATAATGTGTGTGTGTGAGTGAGTGAGAGAGAGAGAGAGAGTGTGTGATGACATGTGCATGGATGTGTATTTACCATGCCGCAGCAAATTTCTTTTTTGTGGAGATGTCAGTAAAATCTTATTTTATATCTTCTATAATGTTCCTGTCAGAGAGCAGAGGCAGAGTTGGCGTACGAGCTTCAGGCAGCCAAGGAAAAGCAGCAGATCCGTAGTGAAGAGATGGAGATTGAGGTTGTGGAGCGTCGCAAGCAGATCGACGTGGAGGAGAAGGAGATCATGAGGAAGGAGAAGGAGCTGATCGCTACCGTCAAACGGCCGGCCGAGGCTCAGGCCTACAAGATGGGACAGGTCTCCGAGGGCCAGAGGTCGGTTCCTGGTGGTTTAACAAAAAAAAATTTTGGGGGGGGGGGTATGAAAAGAAAAAGAAGGAAAAATGGGGATAAGAAAGAGAAAAGGAGAAAGGGGCATAAGAAGGAAATGAAGGAGAAAGGGGGATGAGAAGGAAAGGAAGGGCTATTCAAGTGTAGTTTTTTTATTATGAAGGAAAAGGAGAAAAGAGAATACAAAGAAAAAGAAGAATGCGAGATAAGGAAAGGAAGAAGAAAGCGGAGGGAGGCTTAGAGGAAAATACAGTGACATGAGAAAAATTTTGTCAGAAATGATTGTTGTTTCACTGTTCTTACTTGGGAGAGGATTTCCCGAGTTGCAGTCCCTGTGCTGTCATGGGTATTGGCAATTACTAACCTTTAGAATGCCAAGAATTTAACCAAAAAATTTGTTTGCTTGTTCTTGTTTTACTCCCTCTTTAAAAAGTCCTGACTAGGATTCTGCCCTGCCACCTGGTATAAACAGATGGTTTTTTGATAATTGATACTTTTTTTTGGCCCATTTTTGTTTTTGCAGTATATTATATTATTCAGTGAGGACAATGGCTATCTTGTTTGTTCAAGACATTGATGTTGAAGGGGGCAGCTGGTTGGCCCTGTTTCTTTTTTTCCCTGAAAAATCCCCATTTCTTACCTGTCAATTATCTACCTATTGTCCTTATTTCTCTTGTTTCTTTTCTTTTTATGGTTCTTTCTAGTAACACTTCTAATCTTTGCCATTTATGCAGCATGATTGTTTTGCAGGTGCCGTAAAACTGGTACTTAAACTAACAACCATTTTGCTCCTTCAGGACCCAGACAGTTGAGGCAGCCCGTGCAGACGCTGAAAAGATCCGTCTGATTGGTGGAGCTGAGGCAGCGGCCATTGAGGCTGTGGGTAAGGCAGAGGCTGAGAGGATGAGGCTGAAGGCTGCAGCCTACAAACAGTACGGAGAGGCGGCCATGTTGAATCTGGTTATGGAGACTTTGCCTAAGGTGAGGTGGAGAGAGAGAGAGTGTGTGTGACTGAGTGAGTTAGGGGATGGTGGGATGAAGGAGCAAAAGGAAGAAGAGAGATATTGAGGTGGACTGTTTGTGTAAAAGAGAAAGAGAGAAACGGAGTGTGATATACATACATACAGTCGAACCTGCCCTGACGGCCACCTGTTCAAACGGCCACTTTCCATTTCCGTCCTTTTTTTTCTATATAATTAAACTGTGTAAAACGGCCACCTGTCCAACGCGGCCGCAGCCACCATTATTGTACCACAACTCTTATCGCACCAAGCAATAACACCTGTCTTAGATGGCCACCTTAGTGACTCCATTATGTTTTGTCATAAATCATGCATTGGCCCCTGGCGTTGTGGGTGAGCCGTCATAGTCCAATCAACTGTTTGTTGTTAGGTAGTCCCCCCAACCGATCATGTTGCGTAGGCCCCTCCCACTGTTGACCAATAGGTAACAATAAATTTTCAACTGCTTGTGAGGGAAGCGTGTGATCCCTCATAGCGCATTATAAGCCCCGCCCAGAACTCATTCTCAAATCGTGAGATGAGTGGTCACTGTTTACCCGGTCTATAACAAAGTAACAATCGACGTCAACATGAACTTGCGGCAGAAGTGTCGCTCGTTCTCCGAGTGGTGACAACCCATGTGTTAGTTTTACCATGGCACTCTGTCTTCCTTGTCTGACACTTCGTTTTTTTGTCACCCTTGCACAAAAGCAGCAACAAAAGAGAAAAAAACAAAAAACCTAGCGAAAACATCAACTAATAACAACAACAACAATGCGGCTACCCTCGGTTGGGAAATCAGAAAGGGATGGTTTGTTTTCTTCATCTTGATCAGTCCTGCCTAAGACAGCCACATCTCTTATACGGCCACTTTTCTCCTTGACAATGGGTGGCCGTCTTACACAGGTTCGACTGTATATGATATATTTATTTAGATTGACCAATGCCTGAAGAAATTTTTGCGTGTGGTTGAAGAGTGCCACTGGTAAATCTTACTCTCTTTTTTTTTTCTCTCTATTGTTGTTGACTGTTTTCTCTTGCTCTAGCTGACAATTATAATGTGGATGAGCCTCTCTTTTGCTCAAGCTCTGACTCGTAGCCATAAAAAAAAACAACAACATTAAACGCATTCCTAATTTACTACTCTTCCAGATCAGTGTCTGCTTGGATGTTATATCCCCCTCTTTTTTGCTGGGATGTTGTATCCCTTTCACTTGCCTGGGTTGAAGCTTTCCTCCTAAATAATCTAAATTGTGTTGATTTGGTGTAAAAGCACCTACTTAAATATAAACAATGTGTTCTTTTCTACAGCAACCCCCAGAAAAACAACTCGCAGGCAGTATTATGGCGTACAGACGTACGTCATTTTTGGCAGCCTTTGAGATATGTCTGTATGCAATACTGCCCGCGAACTACTACAACAATTGACAAAGTCAACATTAACAACTACCGCAGTAAGAACTACAAGAACTACGACATTATCAACAACAACTACAACAATTTATCTTCTGTTTCAGATTGCTGCGGAGGTTTCCGCTCCCTTGTCCAAGACGGATGAGATTGTGCTGGTCGGGGACGACCGTGTGACCGGTGAGGTGAACAGGCTGGTCAGTCAGCTGCCGCCCGCTGTGCAGGCTCTCACTGGCGTCGACTTGTCCAAGGTAGGTGGGGACTTGGGGGGGAGTTGCTGTGTTTTGTTTTGTCTTTCTCTCGCAATTTAACTCATGTGCTGGTTGAGATAGGGGGAGAGGTGTGCATTATATGTGTGTGTGTGTACGTGCATGTGTGAGAGAGAGAGAGAGAAACAGAAAGAGAGAGAGTCGAACCTGCTCTAAAGGGGACCTGTCCAAGACAATCACCTATTCCAACTCCCAAGTCCCCCTTTGCGGTTTTTACATTTTAATGACACTGTAAAATGTTCACTTGTCTGAGACAACCGCTTTCTTCTCTACAATGGATTATGATTTTGGATACTATCGTTGGTTTTATATGTTTTTTTAATGATTCCGGTCACCTGCTGTTATGTTTCACCCCCTTGTATTTATTTTTATTTCGATTTGGATACCCATAGTCAATGTTTTATATCCTTGGGTCTTTTTTCTTTTTTTTTTTCTTTTTTAGACTTTATTTATGGGGATCTAGTCGCTCACTGTTAAGATTTTTTTCTCCCCACTTGTGTTTCTGTTGCAGGTTTTGGGTAAGATTCCGGGAGCTCAGGTGTGAGAGACCAACAACTTCTGCCTTTTGTCGTGCTTGCTGATACAGCAGTTGATGTCCGAGTTGTCGCTGATCCAGTCGTCATTTCAGCACCGTACAGACTGCGACATGCTCATCCTTTCTCCGCTCTTCTTTCCCCCCTTTGTCTATCCACCCTTTATAATGATATCGAGTCACAAAACAGTTATTTTTTGGTCCATACCAATGTGTTGTAACTGAAGCATTTTGTTTCTGCAGTTGGACTATTTAAGCAGAGAGTGCTTGGCTCACTTGGAAAAGTCATAAAAAAGGTTGTTTTACCTCAACATAAGTCTCTTTAGATTCAATTTTTGTCATTGTATGTCTCTTTGAGTTAACATTTAGAAGTGGAAAAAGCCCTTTAGATGACATGGATGCCTTAATGTGGGAATATTTAGGCAGTAGATTGACATTTTATCATTATATATTACTTTTTGATTCAGTTGTTGGAGTGGTTATTGTTAAATATTAGATAATACCATCTCTTTTGATTTTCCCCAAGTGACATCAGTTAGTTGGAAATATAGTTTTGTGAATGAGATGATTGAATCTAAAGAGGTTTTAGGAGTTTCAATGACTGAATATCGGGAACATTAAAGAGGCCTTTAAAATCTAAACGATTGTAATGATTATTTATTTTTAGTCACAAGTGAGAATTATGCCAAGTTGGAGGAAGATTAACTTGTCTAAGATTTCTCTGGCTTGCTTCCCTTGTCTGCTTTTTAAAAAAAATGTGAATATTACAGAAGAAAAAAAATTTGCTTTATAGAACAGTAATGCTGTGGCTTGCTCCTTTACCTGCTTTTTTCAACAAAAAAACCTTAAGTATAAAAAGAAAATAGTATGTTGAAGAATAATGCTTGAAAGCCTATGACTCTGTACCTCTCATACCCTCTATAGATCATTTTAGTCTAACCTGCAGCGCTCCACATTATACTACATTTTATAAATTATTCTATCTGATGTAGCATAATTCAAATAATGTACAAATTTTTACTATGCATGAAAGATTTGTTTGGTATTATTTGTTTTGTTTTTTTCTGGTTCTTTTTGTTTTGTTTTTAATACTGTACATGTGCTTGGGACATGGTAAAATTTGTTTCCTAGTGAGAGAAAGGTTGGTCAAAAGTAGGGAAGTCTGTCAGTCTGTCTCTCTCTCGCTCTCTTTCTTCCTCCCTCCCCTTTCTCTGTCTGTCTCTCTCTCTCTCTCTCTCTCTCTCTCTCTCTCTCTCTCTCTCTCTCTCTGTGGCAGCTAGCTCGAGGTGGTTTCAGTGCAGGGGTCATGGGGTCACATAGGAGGCAATAAAACTTTCTGCACAACAACGCTTCGTCTAAGGGGGCTACGGCACACAGATTAGATCTAGCTTTTGATGCACGATGTTTTTCTGCATCGCTGCTGTCACTGTCATAGAGATTACTTCAGAAGGTTCTATTAGACTAGACATTTCCTGTGCCAAGGCACCTCGTTGTACTGAAGACTTTTATTATGAGCTCGTGCCTTTCTTTTTTGTTGCTGTTTTTTTTTTTTGGGGGGGGGGGGTTGTTTTTGTTTTAATTTTGCCGCCTCCTCCATTGTTTTCTATTTTAAGAAGACTTTCTGCACCATTTTTTGTTGTTCTTCTTTTGTTTGTTTGTGTTGTGATGTGAAGAATTTTTGGGACATGGCTGGCTAACCTGTCTTTTTGCAATTTTAGTTTAGGAACATTCAGAATTTCATAGTGTGGTTGTTTTGTCAACGATAATTGAATCTTCGGTGGAACATATATTTGAACGTTAAAGGTTTGTTACACCTGGTGAAAGGTACAAAGTCACTTTTGTCAGCGTCCATTAGCTCAGTTTTTGATTCACCCACATATGTAATTTTTTTTCTACTCCCCCCCCCCCCCATTATAGTGTAATAGAATCAAACTGTTTAAAAAGTGTTTTTTATTTTGTTTCTTCCTTTGCTTGTATATATATTATATTGCATAAATTAATATGCTACGGTTATGAATACCTTTGCTTTATCGAACTCTGTATTTGTAAATTGGATATTTCAAGTTGCATGTTGTTTATAGCTGAGTATGTTATTCAATAAACACTTTTATTACTTAACTTGTCCCAATGATTGAGATCCCGTAACCATAGATGTTGTGTATGCCTTGGCAGACTTGCTAACCGTACCAATTTTATCGTCAAATTCCCTAATTCAGACTGCATTTCCTGAGGTTCAGATAATGATTTCATTTTTCCCTGATCAACTGACCCACCGAGGGAAAATTATTTTCTTTGCTAAATTTCGTAAGTCCACTATGAAAAAATAAAGAAACAGGAAGAGTGCGTTTGCCTGATGTGGTGCTACTTTTTTGTCCTTGTTCCCACACTGTTGTGCTGGTGTACAATTTGCCTTTTTTGGCAGTAATCAGCAAAGTGATATCTGTACCTGACTCTAACCTTTTCAAAAGTTTTGTGGGATTTTGCGACATCAATTTTGGAGCAAGATAAGGATCCGGATTTCAGTCTTTGAAAAATTGGCAGGTCTGCCATTGTCAAAAAGTACTACTTTTAAGTTATTTCTTTACTGTATGTGCTGCATACTGTTAGACTGTTTTGCTGGCTGCGTGGAAGTATTAATTGTGAAACGTTTTTTTCAATAGTGATCTTTTTTAAATTGAATCGTCGAGTGTTAACCTTACGGTGTTATTTTGTTGCTGTGACCTATAATGAGATGTTTAAGTTTGTGTTTTCATCGTGGTGGCTATTTCAGTGAGAAGTAATCATAGTTTTGCTCAATCTGATGTTTGTGAAGTTTCAGTACTTGTTGTTCATGTATTCATGGGTTGTTAAACTTTATTTAATATATTCCCTCAGAACAAACACGTTATGGTTTTACTTTCTTTTTTTGTTGTTGCTCTTTTAAAGAGACGAGGCCTGGGTGAAGTTTTCACATTTAGCCGACGTAATATTGATGCAAATTTTGAGGTGTGGACCACATTAGGAAGGCTATGTTTAAAAGGAGGAGACCAGTTATGTCAAAAACTATTTCTCTGCTGGCATAATTATTCCACCTCATTTGTGGCAAAACTGGAAGCCTCTGGTAAAACAACACATTGTCGTCAAGGTAGCTTCAAATTCTTTCGTTTTCTCATGCATAATGATGAAGGGTCCATGAATTGCTACTTTTTTTTTTCTCGGCGTTTTTGATAAATTTCTCGTTTTGTATTTTAAACAACATAATCTTAAATGATTGTGCTCATCTGTAGGATCTTTTCCCGGGCTACAGTTACATATATTTGTTCTTGGATGTTTCTTAATCAGTGGAGGAAAAATATTAGCACTGACATTATTGTTTAATGACTTTTAAATCGTCTTTCTTGCTCATGTATCAGCCAAAAAGAAAAAAGTTAATCTGCTACAAATAAAAACTGACTGTGCAAACATTCCTCAGTCTGTGGACACTACAAAGAAGAAAATATATGAAGATGTGTGTTCGTACTTTGTGAAAGGCTGTAAATTTATTATTTTTAACGTTGTTTGTCTTTGTCCTCTTTTCTTTTGTTGGAGTGAAAAATATGTTTGCTTGATAATCGAATAGGAAATAGTTGCTGTTTTTGAGACATAAGTACCATATAATATTAGGAAATATGCATGCATTTATACACGCCGACTCGAGCATGCACTCATACTCTCTCTCTACTCTGACAACAGTCATATACTCGCTACGACATGTACACACTCTCATACACTGATGCACATACATCTCTCTCGCTCTCTCTCTCTCGCTCTCTCTCTCTCTCTCTCTCTCTGTCTCTCTCTCTCTCTGTCTCTCTTTCTCTCTCGCTCTCTCTCTCTCTCGCTCTCTCTCTTTCTCTCTCTCTCTCTCTCTCTCTCTTTCTTTCTCTCTCCCCCTCTCTCTCCCTCTCACACGCACACACACACATCAACACACTCACATACTCACATTCAGAAACTCATGTTCATGTGGAGAAAAACATCTTTTTTTTTACACGTATCTGGAATAATTTCTCCCTTCATTTTCATCATCAGTGCTGAACCCTGTGAATCATAAGTTCATTAACGCTTTTATCAATTTTATAACAGAATGGTACCATTCTTGACTTTCCTCTTCTCCATCTGTACGTCATATCTTATTTTAAATCATCTTCGTCATGGCATTCAGAAGAAAGAAGTTCTCTCTCCTGATGGGGGAAGTGTTTTGTTCTCCATCCAGTGTCTCAATCTTTCCTGGTGGGTTACTGTATCCCACTTAGCCCAGGTCATCCCTGATGGCAGTGTCAAAGCAGCCCACCTCCTACATGATCTGAATTGTGTTGATGGAGGCACAAAGCATTTATGATAAAGAGCTATATATAACCATCATCATTTTATCCTATGTTTGTGGATGCCGTGTTCACCTCTATAGCTTGCCTGGTAGGTTTAACATTATGTAACGTTTGTCCGTAGTTATGGCTTTCTCTCCTCTCTCATCTACTGTTTCTTGTTGAGAATATTTTCTGCTCATATCTATACAAGGCCAGCTGAGGAATTTCTTCAAGTCATAATAGTTTTCTGTTGAAAGGGAGGTAGGGCGATACACTGTCACCTAACTTTTTAAATTCCTACAGTTTCTTAAAAAACATTTTTCTTCTAGTCCTTTTATAGATGTCAATGAGCAAGCTTTTTTTTTCTCCCCATGTATGAAGTGAATGAAATAAATTGTGTGTGAAGTTTCTTATAGTGAGAAAGATTGTTTTTAAAGCTCTTTTGAGTCCCTTTTGGGAAGTGTAATACTTAACCTTATGTTATTGTCTGTACCACCCTCTTACTCCTATCGTAGCGAATTGTCCTAATCAGAATGAAACTATTGCAAAATGTTTTCCAACGTAATTACATTATATATTATCTTGTTGCCATCATTCATCATTATTGAATGTGAAAAACCCCCCAAAGTTTTTAGAAGCAAAAAACTTTTTTTAAGGCAGGATATTATATGATTTAGGTATGTTAATACACAATGTGAAGTCTGTCTGCTGAGTCCATTACTGTTTTAAGAAAAAGAATGAGACAAGGGCCTGTTCTTGGGCCTCATCAAACTTGACAACGTACTTGGTTTTCATTTTTTTTCTCTCGAAATTTTGGCATACTGTAGTACAATGTTGAATGATGGTGATGATCTGATTTCTACATGGAAGTATTAGTCACACTAATAGACTCTCCTCCATATGTTACTGTGACTTTGTTATGTGCAAGTGCAATAAGCTAGTGGAAAGTTTTGGGTAGCTCGCTTTTCGTGAGGAGCCGGAACAGTTGTGGAATTCACCAACAGTTTGATTTTGATGATGTACATATGAATGTCTGTGTTCTGCGTCAAAATCATTTTCTTCGGCTTTTTCGTCACTGATGTATTTACACGACATAACAACATGTGTGTTGCAGTTGTATTATTTTTAATTCTACCCTCCTATCCGCCCTTTATAATTTTCATATTTTTATGTTCGAATAATAAAAAAAAAAAAAGACAAACAGACGCGAATAAAAACGTTGGAACAATAAATGGCTTGAAGAAATTTGAGATGGACTCTTATTACGTTGGTGCACAGGTGTCAGAACTTTGTAGCTGCCGACTTTTTTTGTGTTGGCTTTTCAAAATTCATAAACTTGTATTTCTTTCTTTGTGTGTGTGTTTTAATTACATGTGGTCTCGAGTAGAGATAGTACAAGTCTTATGTTCTGTGTTGTTACTGTTGTGTGTGTCTGGGTTATTGATTGTACAAGTTCTGTGTCGTTTGTTTTTAAAAATAGTTTTAGTAAGAGTTTTATGGCACTTGCAACACAATTAGGTCATTTAAATGCCGAAATGTAGAGGTGTTACAAGAGAGTAACAAATTCAAAAAAGGAGGAGAGTGGGTTGTTGGCGTGTGCTCTGGTGTGGTTTGCTCCTTCTTTCCTATCAAACATCTGTCGTCTTTATCTCCCCTCCTCCTTTTTTGTGTTTGTTACTCACTTGTAACACCTCTAATCTTCGGCACTTATATGACCTTATTTTGTTGCAAGTGCCTTAAAACTCTTACTAAAACTAAACTAAAAAAGGAGGAGAGACGAGGCCGAGAGATGTTCCGTGGGAAAGAAGGGGCATACCACACCAGAGAACCCGGCAACCACCCGCTCCTTATTGTCATTGTTAGTGTTGTATGTGATCTAGGATATCGAAAGTCTTTTGGCCATTCTCAGAGGGGGGATATTAACATGTTCTTTTGCACAGTAGAATTGTAAATGGGCTGATTTATCAATGTCATGAACATACACTGTACTATGCCGGAACAACATAGGGGGAACTGCTGCTCTTTATTTCCTCATCCTTATTATCGTCGTTTTTTCCTCTACTTTTTTTTTGGGGTATGTTTGTCACTCTCTTGTGAACTGCTGTTTCCAGGGTGCCTTGATAGTCGAAGCAGACTTTGTGCTTTTGAGGCCAGAGGGGTGAGCAGAGTAAGCCTGATTCCCTGTTGGGACTTCGCTGTTGACATCCACCGTTTGGCGCTCATGTGACCTTTTGCAGTTGCGAGCGTCGTAAAAGTTAAAACCTTACTAAAACAAAGCAAAAGTCCCAAGTAATATATTTGTAAGATTGTGATTGTTAGTGTTTTGTGTTATAGTACAAGTCTATGTACTTGGCTTTTGTTGTGTTCTTGGACTGATAGCTCTAAGGTCTTGGGCTCAAATCCTATCAATACATGTACATGTACTATCATTGTGTCCTTGGAAAAGGCACATTACACTAATTGTTCTCACTTTACCTAAGTGGAAATGGCCGGTAGTCGCTAATGACAGCGAAAGATCTTGTTAGTGTTTGAGTTTGAACGCTTAATTAACTGCTAGTGTGCTTTCTGGGAACCTGAGAATTTTTCTGAGTGTTCTAGTTCTAGGATCTGAATAGTATAGTGTAAAGTGCATAGAAGTTGCTGTCGAGCAGGAACATGTGCTTTGCAAATGCTATGTATGTTTATTATTATCGTTAATCAAAGGCACAATGGGGGCTCTCGTGGCCTAGAGGTTAAGGTGTTCGCTTCTCACTCAAAGGTCCCGGGTTTGAATCTGGGTAGCGACGGGAACATTTTCTTCTTTAAATGATTGACTTCTTTCACATCTTTTCCTGCTCCCTAGCTATGTTTTGTCGTCTGCTTTCGTCTCCACTTTCTGCCCCCACCCCCTCACCTCTTTTGCCCCCTCCTCCGGGGTCCTGACTCTTTCTGCAGCCTTTATGCTGCTACTCCTTGGCTCCTTCTTACACTGCTGTCTTTCAGCCACACCCCTGGTCTTCTGGTAGGAAAGATCTTCACATAGCCTTCTCGGACAAGGGCGAAAAATTTCGGAGGACCCGTGTGCAAGTTGCGCACGTTAAATATCCCTTTGTGGTCTAAAATCGATAAGAGTAGGCTTCGGCTGCCTCCCGGGCAATATTCCAAAATTTGCTACCACTTAAAAGCCTTTAACGCTATCCGTACATTGTGTTTCACTAACGCATCCATACGACATGGGGAACAGAGTTCTACCACTTCCAAAGAAGAAATTTACTCTTTAATCCGACCCGTACGCTTTGCATAGCAGTCTGTCGAAATGTTTTTTGAGAAATACTGAAAGTTTCAAGAGGTCTTCGTGCTAGAAGTATTCTAAAATATGAAGAATACAACCACAGGGGTACAAAATGACCCCAGGGCGTACAGCGCTCAAAAAAGTTAAATAAATACATGTGTATAAATTTGCAGTTTCCCAAAAGGCTTAAGAGTTGGAAGTCACCAAACTTTGGGGGTCATTTTCTCGCTTATTTTACCTTGACTCCAGGTGACCTCCACCTGCTTCTATTGCGAAAGTCATGACTTATTTCCAGGGTAACTGGGCGTTTCTTTCAACTGAAGCAAGATAAGATTAATGAACTAACTTTATGGCAATACTAATTACTCCATCTACATGAACCAGCGCCTGATTACACCACGCAGGGACGCCTTAAATCGTTAGTTTCGTACTTTAACTTTAATTTTTTTAAAGTGAGGACAGTAATCCATCCACTAGAGATGATTGCAGCTCAGATTTCTCTGTCTCATCAGCTTCTGCAGTGTCCGTCACGCTTATCAGTGGGCACAAGGCCGGAGAAAAAGTCGGGAACAGATACTACTCTACTTTGATCTTAGCCAAAAGGCCGAGAAGTTTCCTACTTCTACTGTATTGTTAATGTTGTATGTGTGTTGCTTATTAATTGTGTACAATTCTTTGTTCGTTGTTTTTACTGGTGTATGCGGTCGTACCTTTTACAGTTCAATGTGTGGTCATCTTTGTGCCGTTGTGATGTTGTTAGTCGGTGGACTTAATCCACTGCTCATGGGGCTCTTTTGGTCGAGAGGGTACGGTGTTCGCCGCTCAATAGTCTCACTCAATTGTTTTCGAGGTCGAAAATTGACATGTTCGGGAAAATTTCCTTCTCTAAAAATAAAATCTCCCTTCGCCACTTTTCTTGCTCTCTAACCTTTTTCGTCTCCATTTCCTGCCCCGTCCCCCGCCTGGGGACTCCTGACTCTTTCTGCAGCCCTTTATAACTGCGCTGTCTTTCAGCTGCACCCCTTATTTTATTGTAGGTATGATCTACACCTAGCCTTCTCGGATAAGGGCGACCAATTTCGGAGATCCTTTGGTGGTCCTAGAATCGATACGTGTAGGCTTCGGCCGCCACCCGGGCAAAATTTCTAGCAAACTGAAAACGTTTCATGTGTCCCGAGCTCTCATATTATAATGACTGTATGTAGTAGAGAACACCGTAAAACGCTTTATAAAAAAATTCCATTTCTTGGAGGTCTTGGTGTGTTATTGGCAGCCGACACTAGTCTAGTAGGTCCTACTTTTTTACTTTCCTACTTTTGTTTCGTTTTGTCTGATGTTCTTATGTGATTTTCTCATTCTTTACTACATGTATTAAAGATCTGCCGTCCTTCTTTTTCCTCTTTCTTTTCTCTGTGCGTTACTCTCCTGTGACGCCTCTAGTCTTCGGCACTTTTTAAAAGTTATATATAGCCTAATTGTGTTGCACGTGCTATAAAACCCTTACTAAAACTAAAACGAACAAATAAAACCCCCGAAACTTTTCCCCAGCACCAGATCCCCTTTATTGTGCCCATGTGCTTCTTTTACTCTAACAAACAAACAAACAAACAAGGAGGTCGTAGGTTGTTGGTGGGTGCTCCGGTGTGGTTTGCTCCTTCTTTCCCATCTAGAATCTACCGTCTTCATCTCTCTTCTTTTTTTCTTTGTATTTTACACTCTAGTAACATCTCTAACCTTTGACATTTATTTGGACTACCTGTGTTGCAAATGCCGTAAAATGTTTACTTTAAAAAAGCAAAAACAAAACCAAACCCAAACAACCCTCTCTCCCCC